>NC_081402.1:3788103-3963244 GCF_030684315.1 Stegostoma tigrinum
AGCCCCAGCACAACTGAAGCATCTTCATCCCAAATCTAAAGGTCCCACACGCTCCACTGCACACCACCTGCCACAAACTCAAATAGCTGCCGGAGGCTGTGCACCTCAGCCTGATCCGAAGCTGCAATCCGACACACCGAAGGAGTTAACAGACAGCAAACTCCAAGTTCATCTTGGCTCAGAGTGAATGCCATTTCAGGCAAGTTAAGGGAGAATCACCATGCCAACCCACCTGAAAACAAAACACTGATTATCCAAGTCTCCCTGCCAAGAGGTTTGCGATGCACGCCAGCAACGCGGCCAACTCTGAGCACGAAATGAAGCAGATTCAAAAAGCTGACAGCAACAATCTCAAAGGTGGTTTGAGTTGAATTTAAGAAAACGGAAGCATGGGAGCAAAGTTATTGAGGACCTGGAGTCATGATCCAACAGATACTCGTTCAAATCCTGTGGCAACCGCAAGATTTAAAATTTAAGTAAATCAACCTATGCAAAAAAGCTGGTCTCAGATACAGTGACGATAAAACCCAACAAGTGACGCAATGTACCTGCTTCAAAAAAGCGTCCCCTTTATGGAAAGGAATCTGTCATCCTTGCCCAGTCTGGCCTATGTGCAAACACAATTCAGATCCCACTGCAATACAGTGGACACCAAGCCATTTCCAGAGGATAGTCACTACTGGGGTGTATTGAATATGCTGCAAAAAACATTCCACACATCTCTCTGGAATATTGTCGTAGATGTAGTTACACCATATCAGAACAGCTCAACATGGAACCTCACCAACACTTTCAACAGTTTGGGAAGAGCAAGTAATCGGAATTAATTTTAAAATAAGAATTCCTCTCCCTATCAAAAATCTTGACAGTTCCACTACAAAGACATTGTTCAGTGTACATCTCAGAGTAGCACACTAGAAATCAGGCGCCAGTATTCAGAGTTGTCAATAATAAAGATAAAAATTGCAAAGTCCTCTATTCTGACAGAAAACAATTTTCTGCAACTATCAAGGACTATGTATAACAAATAGATTGTAAACCACAGGTAAACAACTATCAACTATGAACATATTTAGCAGTTAAAGCGCTTACGTTATTGTAAAACACAGAGCCCAAGGCATCCTGAACTCCACAAACCAATCATCTACTTGTTGCCAGCTGAACCTCACTTTGTACCCACACCATAGTGCCAGCCTGTCAGTGTACAGTCTCACCTGATGCTTGAACAAAGCAAAGTGCAAACACCACTTCAGTAACTTGCTGTTTATAAGTGCAGCAATTCATTTGACAATGCTACCAGCAAATGCAGAAAGCTCTCGTGCATTACAGAAGCTAATGAAGCAATGTGGAAAGTCTCCTCTCCAGTTCAAAAATTTTAAACCAAGACGGCCAGGTAAATTAGGATTATATCCTCTGAAGTTTACAATAGAAGGGTGTCATTGACAGGTAAGAGACCTAGATGGGGCTTTGACAGAGGAGACAGAGGGTGTTTCCACTGGTGGTGGAATCCAAAACACAGGAGCACGGTCTCACGTTAAAGGGCCTAGCACTTAGGACTGAGATGAAGAGAAATTTCTACAAAGGGTTTGAATCTATGAAATTCTGTACCACAGAAAGTTGTGGATGCTCCTTTATTGAAAAGATAAAAGCTGGGAAGTTAGTTCTTTGATTCCTCAGTGAATCAAGAGATTTAGGGAGTAGTTGTAACATCAATAGGGATGCTCAGTCATGATCATACTAAATTACAGAACAGGCTTGAAAGGGCAAAGTATGCTCCAAGTCCTATGTCAAATACAACCTGACAAATACACTTTGTCAATCTGAATGGCATATCCCTGCTCTGATTTCTTGGGCTCTTACTTGTAGCAAAGAGTGCAGTCCAAATCCTTTTTTTTAGAAAACTGTCCGAGCAAATGGTATCCCCAATTGGCCTTTGGTCAAATAAATCCCTGGGTTACTGAGCCTCCCACTAATAGAAATCATTTGTTCTTGACCAAAGGGCAGCATAAAATTCAACACCTGTATTAAACTGCTCCTCTTCCATGAGGAGAACAATCGCAGCCCTCAAGCATGAGAAACACTGCGTTCAGCTTCCAAGTCCCCAGCTGGAAATACCAAATTGTCCCTAAGAGCTGACAACCCCACCCAGCAAATCAAATCTTCCCCTGACAAGCTAAGAGTACCACAGGTCACTAAGGCACCCCTTTCCCCATGCTCCATAGGAACACTTTGACGTTCCCAGCCCTTACAAAAGGAACACAAAACTGCCAATGTCAGTCCAGCTAAATATTAGGCCAGCTTTCTCTTGCACTTACAACAGTAAGATGTGATCTCATTGCAGCTTTCAAGACTCACACAGGGCTCACTACAGTAGATGCTCAACACTTGCTCTGGACAGAATGACAGAACAAGAGGGGTTGGCCTTTTAGGATTGAAACAAAGAGGACTTTCTTCACTTCACCAAGAAGTAATGACACCAAGGGATAGTGATTAGAGTGGAAGAATGGTATGGAGGTCGATGATCACCCATAATCAAGATGGCAGAGATGGTTCAAGGGGCTGAAGGCTGCTCCTACTCCAAAGGACATGTTTGTAAACATAACAGATCATAGCCAGCATTCCTAATTTCTTTTTTTGATCAGCATTGGAAAGGGTGCAGAGGAGATTTAGCAGGATGTTGCCTGGTATGAAGTCTTATGAGGAAAGGCTGAGGGACTTGAAGCTGTTATCATTAGATAGAAGAAGGTTAAGAGGTGACTTAATAGAGACATACAAGATTATCAGAGGATTAGATAGGCTCTCACCGTCCACCCTTTTTCCTCGTATGGAGATGGCTAGCAAGAGGGAACATAGCTTTAAATTGAGGGGTGACAGAAATAGGAGGTAGGTTCTTTACTCCGAATGTAGTAAGAGCATGGAATGCCCTGCCTGCAACAGTAGTAGACTTGCCAAGTTTAAGAGATTTAAATGGTCATTAGATAAACATATGGATGATAATGGAATAGTATAGGTTAGATGGGCTTCAGTTTGGTTTCACAGGTCAGCACAACACTGAGGGCCGAAGGGCCTCTACTGCGCTGTAGCGTTTCTATGTTCTAGCGTGCGCAGACTCTTGGAGCGGCTGCACACACGTGCACTTAGGAGGGAACACTGGTCATAGACCATTTGGTATAAACCAGACACAGACCAGGTTGGTCATCAGGAATCTCGGCAATATTAATACCACAACATTGTGGTGGGTGGTGGTAGTGGTCCGCGAGAGAAAAGAGGAGGAGAGAGAAACACTGCTCACTCTGTCTCAGGTCAATGCAACCAGTTACAATGTGGACCTTGCATTCCTCAGTAAAACAAATCAAACAGCGCAATTTCACAGGCTCCTTCACAACCCAAGGGTGCAATTCCTTCAAGTGTGCGCTGGCTCAGTGGTTAGCACTGCTGCCTCACAGTGCCAGGGATCCAGATTCAAATCCACCTTCCGGCAACTAACTGCATGGAATTTGTACACTGTGACTAGGTGGGTTTCCTCCCACAATCCAAAGATGTGCAGATTAGGTGAACTGACCATGCTAAATTGCCCTGGTGTTCAGGGAGATGCAGGCTAGGTGGGTTAGCCATGGAAATTGCAGGGTAATGAAGATGGGTGGGTTAGGGTCGGAAGCTCTTCAAAAGGATCAGCGTGGACTGGAGCTGAAAGGCTCGTTTCCACGCTGTAGGGACTCTACAATTCTACGAACTATGGTGATCAACTAACTCGTCATCTTGTTACATCAGGGTAGATTCTTGGCAAGAGATTCAGGGGAAGAGGTGGGGGAATTCTTATTGTACTGCACCATTGCAGGCATTTCCCTTAACACGGAGAGTAACCAGGTCCCTTACGGGCTGCAGCGACGTGTGTCAGGTAAAGTGACGACCGAGTACCTTGCCCATACGCACTATGGGAAAACAGGAAAGTTGCTGCTGCTTATGCACTGGAGTACTTGAGGGTTAAAATCTCTTTCTTACACACGGGATATGGGTGACATTGGCAGCATCACATTTATTTCTAGTCCTGGTGCCCAGTAGCTTTCTTGAAGCAGATTAACACGCACGCAGTCTATACCTGGCATGGAGGGATTTCATCTTGTAAGGAAAAGGTCAAGCAGGTTGGAGCTGTTACTCACTGAATTTAAGAATGAGGTAACTTTATTGAAACATAAGAGATCCTTGGTGGGATGGGAGGGGGGTCTCAACAGCATAAGTGATGAAAGAATGCTTCCCATTTTTGGGTACCCAGAACTAGAAGGGACTGTTTAAATATTAAGGGCCTCCCATGAGGAGAACCTATTTTCTGAGGGCCGTTGGTCCATGGAATTCTTTTGTCCAGAAAGCAATGGAGGCTGGGACTTTGGATAGATTCAAACGGGTGAGTTGGACAGATTATTGATTTGGAGCCAAGGGCCAGGAATACTGATGGGAAAGCAAGGTTGAAGCCACACAAACAAATCAGCCACCAAATTGAATGGAGAAATGGGCTTGATGAGCTGAATGACCTTATTCCTACTCCTAGCTCACATGCTGCTGTATCATGTAGACTGTAAAAATAGGAAGAGACAAGGAATGCCTCGATATTGAACCCATCACTACAAGGGGGCAGCAGTGCACAATGAAGTCAGGATACCCACGTGAAATAAAAATGTTGCAGTGGGTCATGTCACAAGTAGTAGGAGGAGAAGGCCCTTTCAGTCTGTTCAGCCATTCTGTAAAATTCACCAACTTCACTTTCTCATCTTACCCCTCGATTCCCTTAAGATCTGTTGATCAATAACCGAGTATTCACAGCCCGCTGGAATACAGACTTCCACCTTCCTAGTACCAGAGTAGCCAAGAAAAACCATTGGGCCCATGGTGGGGTTGCTGAATGCATGCTTTATCATGGGATGTGGAGCAGAGGTGGGGGAAAAGGTACCGCCTTGGCATTGATCAGAGAGAACTGTGGACTTGAGTAGCAGGATGGCCTACTCCTAGGGTAGGAGAGTATTCTATCGCACCCCTCACTTGTACCTTGTCAATGGCACGCAAGCCTTGTGGAAACAGGAGGCAAGTGAGCCGTTGCAGATATCCAAACCTCTGACCTGTTGTTGTAACTACAGAATTGATATGGTCCAGTGCATTTGGTCAGTCGGAATCCCCAGGATGGTGTTAGTGGGGAATTCAGCGATGGTAACTTAATGATTGTCAAAAGGGCAACCATTAGATTCTCTCTCATAAGAGCACAAAGAGGAGGAGAAGGTCATCTGGCTCTTCGAGCCTCCTCTTCCATTCAACAACACCATGGCTGATCTTTTCATGAAATCAGCTCCACTTACCCACCTGCTCACCTTGACCCTCACCTCCTTTGGTGTTCAAAAATTGATCGTTGCCTTAAAAACATTCAACAAGGTAGCTTCAAATGCTTCATGGAGATGGTCATTGTCTGGCACTTGCACGGTGCTAAACACAGTCAGCACCCTAACCTGAGCAATTGTGAATTCAGAGCATCCAGCACTCAACCTTTATTATTATTTCCATCCAAAGGCAGAGGTCAGCAGGCAAAACCAGCACCAGCATTAAACTCACCGCTTCAGTTGGCGTTTTCTTCAGCTTCGTTCTGTCGACTTTCATTTTCCCATTCGTTTCTGCACTCTAGTTCTGCCAAAATAGGGAATAAAGTTTCAATGAGTAGCTAAGTTTCAGGTTTTTTTTTTAAAACCTGAAAATAAAACATGCACGGTATTTCTCATTTCTGAAAGAATACAAGATGACTGTAACCGGCAGAAAAACTTTAGAAACTGTTTGGAGAAGTTAAAGCAAAGAATGCATTCACTTCTGATTCTGTTTCCTGTGCTGTGATTGCAACGCAAAATCATTTCCATTTTTTTAATTCATTTCCAGAATGCTTCTAATCGTATTTACTACCTGTCTAAATTTAACACTCAATCACCCAATTATGGAAGGGTTGAAGGTCCAAGTCATCAAGGATGGCAGTGTTACCTCCCCTGAAGGATAGCCCTAAAACTATCCAGTTACACAATCCTCAGAAAAGGGCTGTGCTTGTGCCTGCTGACTCTCTCAAAGTTCTGGTTCACTACTACTACCTTGAAGACTGAATGGAGGGACTGAAGAGGTACGATGTTTCAGTCTTCATGGGGGAAAGACACCAGTGGCATACTAGAACTGAGAGTTAGAGGGCACAGGTGGACACTGTCGTCATCACTGAGCAGAAAGTACTGGAGAAACTCAAAAGGTCTGAAAGTGGAGAGATCACCCAGACTGGATGGACTATACCCCAGGGTTCTGCAGGAAGTAGCTGAAAAGATCGTAAAGACATTTGTGGCGACCTTTCAGGAATCAGCGAGGGTCCCAGAGGACTGGAAAATGGTTAACATAACACCATTGTTTAAGAAGGTTGGGGGGGGGGGGAAAGAGAGAGAGAGAGAGAGAGAGAGAGAGAGAGAGAGAGAGAGAGAAAGAGAAGAGAAGAAGGCAGAAGACAGGAAAATCACACCGGCCAGTTAGCCTAATCTTGGTCATTGATATGATTTCAGAGCCCATTATTAAGGATAAGACTGCAGTGTACTTGGAAGTGCATGGTAAAATTGGGCAAAGTCAGCACAGCTTCAACAAGGGGACTTAACACCTGACAAATCAGTTAGAATTCTTTGAGGTAAACAGCAAAATAGACAAAGGTGAGCCAGCAGACGCGAGGTATTTGGATTTCCAGAAGGCCTTTGACAAAGTGCTGCACAGGAAGTTGCTAAATAAGCAAAGAGCCTATAGCATTAGGGGCAATGGACACGGGATTGGCTAACCGGAGAGGGCAGAAAGCAGGGACAATCCAGTCTTTTTCCAGGCTGGCAGCCAGTGACTAGTGGAGTTCCACACGAGAGAGGTGTTGGGACCACAACCATTCACATTGTATTACACTAACAATATGAATGAAGGAGCAGAGGGCATTGTTGCTAAGTATGCAGGTGACTCAAAGACATGTGGAAGGACAGGTAGCGTTGAGGAAGCAGGAAGGCCGCAAGAGGGCTTAGGCAGGCTGGGAGAGTGGACAAGTGGCAGATGGCATACAACACGGGAAAGTGTGAGGTTATGCATTTTGATCAGAAAAATAGAAGAAAACATTATTTGCTAAAAAGGGAACAGCTTCAGTAAACAAACACAAAAGTAACTTAGGAGTTCTATTTCAGGAATCTTAAGACTAACGTGCTGGTTCGGTGGACAGATAGGAAAGAAAATGTAATGCTAACATTCATTGCAACAGGGCTATAATAAAAGAGCACAGATGTACTGCTGAGGCTGTAGTCAGACTGCACTTGGAGCTCTGAGCACAGTTTTGGTACCTGTATCTGAGGAAGTACATGTTGGTCTTGGAACAGTTCAACAGGCTGTTTACAAGGAAATCCTGACAATGAAAGGCTCGTCACATGAGAAGCATTTGAGACCCTGAGTCTGTACTCGAAGAGCTGAGAAGGATTGGGGTGAGGAAGTGGAATCTCACTGAGGCCTAGACACTGAAACCTGGACAGTACTTGTGGAGATGATGTTTCTACTAGTTAGAGAGACCAGGACCTGAGGGTACAGCATCAGTGAAGGGATGCGATTTTGCCCACCAAACCTGCACATTCGTCTTAAGATTCCTGAAACAGAACTCCTAAGTTACTTTAGTGATCAGAGATAATGGGAATGGCAGATGCTGGAGAATCTGATATAACAAAGTGTGGAGCTGGATGAACACAGCAGGCCAAGCAGCATCTCAGGAGCACAGAAGCTGACATTTTGGGCCTAGGCCCTTCATCAGAAATTTGAAGCTGGTGAAATCCACATTGCTTCAAAATCACCCCTCCCCCCAACTGCATCCGAAAATCAGCCTAACTCGTCCCCACCTGCCTAACCTGTTCTTCCTCTCACCTATCCCCTCCTCCCACCTCAAGGTGCACCTCCATTTCCTACCTAACCTCATCTCGCCCCCTTGCCCTGTCCGTCCTCCCCAGACTGACCTGTCCCCTGCCTACCTCCCTACCTGTCTTCTCCTTTGTCCATCTTCGGTTCGCTTCTCCCCCCCATCTCCCTATTTATTTTAGAATCCTCTCCCCATCCCCCTTTTCTGATGAAGGGTCTAGGCCTGAAATGTCAGCTTTTGTGCTCCTGAGATGCTGCTTGGCCTGCTGTGTTCATCCAGCCTCACATTTTATTATCTTACTTTTGTGTTTGTTTACTGAAGCTGTTCCCTTTTTAGCAAATAACGTTTTCCTCTATTTTTCTGATCAAAATGTATTACCTCACACTTTCCCACGTTGTATGCAATCTGCCACTTGTCCCCTCTCCCAGCCTGCCTAAGTCCTCTTGCGGCCTCCCTGCTTCCTCAATGCTACGTGTCCTTCCACATGTCTGTGTGTCACTTAGCAGCAATGCCCTCTGTTCCTTCATTCATGGTTAATCTGTGGAACTCCCTGCCACAGAAGGCTGTAGAGTCCAAGTCATTGAGTGTACTTAAAAATAGGTTCTTGATCAGTAATGGGATCAAAGGTTACGGGAAAAGGCAGGAGGAATCAGATTGCCAATACAGCAATGACCAAATAGCACAGCAGACTCAATGGGCTGAACAGCTTAATGCACCCCAATATCTTAGTCCTAAATGAGGGACCACACAGGACGTTCACACCATCCGGTTTCCTCAGGGTTTTATGTACTTGGGTAAGATAACTTCTGGTTCTTCTAAAATTTAAAAGGATATAGATCCAAACTCTCTTCACAAAATAAATCCCAGCACACCAGGAATCAGTCATACTGGCCTTCTCTAAACTGTTTCTACTACCATGATGTCCTGACACATTTTTGCATCATTGAAATGCAGCAGCTGTTACTGGGGTGGTAGGTGGTGGCGGGTGCGCGCATGCAGAGTTTTGCCTTTACCTTCTCAATTATGAGCCCAGCAGAGTTACCACACTCCCATGCAGAGAGTGATGGATGGGAAGGTAACCGAGCAGCACCGAATTTGTCAGACACAGGGATTTCCCCATACTGCCTGTGTGGAACATGCCCGAACAGCACTGGGCAACGTGCAACCTCCCACCCATGGAGTCCGCAATAACCATGCCCAGGCTGTTTGGCTTCAGCAGAGTGGGTGACAGGACTAGTGGGGATAACCTCAAAAAGGGGGAGCAGATTTCAGACTGAGTCAAGGAGGAACTTCTTCAGGCTAACAGTTGTGAATCTGCAGAATTTCCTGCCCGGTGAAATAATTGACACTACCTCGTTGAATGCTTTTAAGGCAAAGATAGATTTTTGATGAATGAATTAAGGGTTATGGTGAGCGGGTGGGTAAGTAAAGCGGAGTCCATGATAAGATCAGCCATGACCTTATTAAATGGTGGAACAGGCTCGAGGGACCAGATGACCCACTCCTGCTCTTGTTTCTTATGTTCTTCTAGGGACCTTGGAAAGAGTTCAACAAAGAGCTACAAGACTGATGCCTACCTTAAAAGAACTTCACCCACTGCAGACAGACTGAAAGACTTTGGTCTATTGGCTGAGGCTTTTAATCACAATGCACCAGCTGAGCATGCAAGGCAGATTTGGTAGGTCTCAACCCTGTACAATTGTAATGAAGCTAACATTGTCATTTCCTAGCAGGAAGCAAGAACAGAGGTTCAAAGCGCTGACATAATACAACACCGGCAGAAAACCTTGGAGGAGGTAGCCACTCAGGCACAGTGGGTGCCAAGATGAAAGAAAATAAGCCAGGCTGACAAACTCCTGGCCCCCAAATAAACTGCGAGGTTGCACTGGTCAGGTTAGTTAGCCTGCTGACAGCATAAACTACAGTCCTGACTGATTCTTAGATTGGCAGGATTCTGCTACAAGTGATGGAGGAGACCAGGCCTGTACTCCCCAGGGCTATGTCAATGAAGGTGATCTCATTGCTACATAACTCTGACAGCACTCTGCAGGTTGAATAAAGGAAGTATCCTCTGGCTGTGCTAGGATTCTAGGATCAAGAGTCTCAGGATAAGATGTGACCATTTAGGACTAAGAGGAGGAGGAATCAAGTATATTCTGATTCTTGTTAGGCCAGGGAATCAATTATCAGGGCAAGTATGAAAGCAAAAGTTGGAACACAACAGATTATCCACAATCTTACTGAAAGGTACAGCATGGTTGGAAGGACCAAACAGCCTATTTCAGGTTCTAACTCAAGTTAGTGCGCAGCACAAAAACAACAGCTTAGAATTACCCGAGTTATGAAATTTTCTTCTGTTTCCAAAAGAAGTCGAACCACGTGCAGCCTACTGCATTGCCATGGTTACAGCAGCATCACAAAACTACATTCTGCTCTTTGGTTCATGCCAATATGGTGAATTCCCCAATATGAAAACATACAAATTAAAGCACTCCAGTACTCCAATACATCTCAACAGTGCAGCCTCTTCAGGTCTATGGTGCATTCTCAGCTCCAGCTAGTCTCCTGCCCACCTCTCGAAAGCTTACGTTCAGTTAGAAATCTTTGTGGCAAAGACATGGGGTCAAGCCTGCACAATTCCAGAAAGAGACATATGCAAGGAAAACCAAAACATAGGTTAGACAAAGGAATGGGGATAGGTTAGGCTTGCTCGCTCCACGTGGAAGATCCCTTTAGGCAGGGAACTGTAATGGATATAGACCATTTCATTCAGAACAACGGGCTCAACACATCACCCAAGCAATGTGGCATTAATCCTGCCTTCAAAACTAGGGGGCTTGAGTTTTGGGAAACAGTGAAATGGAAGAAAATATTGAAGGTGGCATACCAAAACATTCCTGAACTGCTATGACTGAATTTCTCTAAAAAACTGTATGCTAATGAGTGCCGAACCTCACCACCCACATCTAAGTAGCTGAAGAGCGTCCCCTCATCAGAATCTCTCAAAATCTAAGGTATTAAAATGGGATCACATTCACATGGGAAGCACTCATCTGGGATATCTCAGCGATACAGAGCCTATATTGGCAGAGTGCACCAGGTTCGAGGCAAGACGTTAAACTGAGGTCTCTCTACCATTGAGCAATGCTGCAAGAAGGGAGACGGAATTCTGCTTGGTGCAACAACCACTTCTACCCAAAAAGAATCTCAGCATCTAGGAACTTGCAGTATAAAACTGCAATGAGGCACTAGAAAATCTCAATTCTGCTCAGGTTACCTGGACGATTTTCTTTTCGGTCTTGATTGAAAACTATCATGTAAGCAAATAAGTCCCACATGGAAGAACAGCTAAGTTTAATGAGGGACAGGAAAGCTACTTCAGTGAATCCCAATAATGCTAAAGCAACCCTCGACACTTAAAAGTACGTACTATTTATAAGCAGGTTGCATCTGCTAGTAGCCCAGGCATCAATAAATCAATTGTTAGCTCTCTTCCTTGTTAATTGTTCTCTTTGTAATGTGAGCTCAATGTGAGATGGCACCATAAAGGTCTCCACAATACACACACGTCAACATCAAACTACCAGATATGTGGAATCAAAGCCAGGACTGAAAGTACAGTGTATCCATCACCTATGGAAGCTAAACATTCAGGGCAGACTTTGCCTAAACACCATGTCATTGAAGGGCCACCTCCGTTAACCACATATGGTTAAGCAAAGTCAAACAAGAACGCAAAAAGTTGATGTTGCAGATTCATGTTTTTATGACTCTGCTCCAGCCAAGCTATTCTTTTTCCAGAGACAGCACAGAAAACTACGTGGATGCCAATGTCCTGCTTTAAAACCAGCACTAGGAAGGAATAGATAAGAACAGAAATAAAATCAAACAGGCCCACTGGCCTGTGACCTTCTGTTGCACCAAAAACTAATTCAACGACCAACATGCCTGGCCTCTAACCAACTGAGTTTAGAAGAATGAGGGGTGATCTGATTAAAATACACAAGGTCCTGAAGGGACTTACAGTCATGGAGATCTACAGCACAGAAAATGGCCTGGCATCACAAGTGCACATCCAAATACTTAAATATTCGGAATGTTTCTGCCTCTACCAGCCTTTGCGGCAGTGAGTTCCAGATTCCCACCACGCTCTGGGTGAAAAGGTTTGCCTCACATCTCCACTAAACCTTCTGTCACATACCTCAAATCTGTCCCTCCCTCCAGGGTAAGTTTCCTGCTGTCTACCCTATGTCACTAAGTTTTATATATCTCAATCATGACATTCACAACCCGAGCTACAAATCTACTAAAACCATAGAGACCCCTCTCAATCCGCTCTGCTATAAGGTAGACAATGCCAGTCTGTCCAACATCTTCATAGAAAACCACCCAGTCCAGGCAACATAGTGGTAAATCTCCTCTGCACCCTCTCCAGTGCTATCACATCCTTGTGGCACCCAGAATTGTACACACTACTCCAGCAGTGACCTACCCGCCATTTTATATGGTTCCAACAGAACCCCTCCCCCACTGCTCTTAAACTCTGTGACTCAGTTAATAAAGGCAAGTATCCCATAGACTTTCTTGACCACTTTATCCACCAGACTGGACCCTGACTGGATGGATGCTTCCCCTTGTAGGACAGTCATGCATTAGGGGACACAGTTTAACTCTGGTTAGCGTATGTAACTTTCTCCTCTGGGGATCACTGGAGATTTTAGACTACTTTAGACACGTTGACAAGGGATTCAAAGCATATAGGACAAAGTCAGGAAGGTAGAGGCGAGAATCCAATTACTGATTGGCAGGTAAGGCTTGAGGAGCCAAATTCAAGTGACCAAACCTCAAACTTCACTAATGTGAGCCGACTTCAAAAGATTACAAGAACACAAACAACTGAAGTCTAACTTTATGCATGATCCTCTACTTTCATTAAAGAGAAAACACAAAGTGGTGATTTAGGAACATAAGAAAATGAGTCCATTCAGCCCATTGAGCTTGCTCCACGATTCAAATACAGCACGTACCTCAATGCCACTTTCCTGCAGTACCCAGATATCCTTTGATTTTTAGTTTCCAGAAATCTCACCACACCAGCTTACAGTCCAACAGGTTTATTTGAAAACACAAGCTGTTGGAGCGTAGCCCCTTCTGCAGATGAAGTGAGAAAGAAGTACAGAGAACAAAGAATTTAAGATCAAAGGGTCACACAACTGATGAGGATGCATTAAACAAAACCAAGACGCTGTTAAATCTTTAAGTTAGAAGGTTTTAATTGATTAGTAAATGTAAATTCCTAAAATTCTTGCAAGTCACTGCCCTGAGAGAACTAAAGGTTTTATCAGTATAAAGAGGTGACATTCTAGGTCAGACAATGCACGTTAGGTATGAGGCCTTGTTTAAAGTTACAAACAATTCATGTTTTGATAGTTTTATTTCTAAAGTAGCAAATTCTAAAATGCCACGTGCAATACAAAGTCACTCCAGAGATGTATACATGTGCAAGGGAGAGTGTGTGCATTGTCTGACCTAAAATGTCACCTCTTCTTTATACTCAAAGCCTTTTGTTCTCCCAGGGCAGTGACTTGAAAGAAACTCAGGGATTTACATATATATATCAATTAAAACGTTCTAACCAATTAAGATTTACCATCATCTTAGGTTTATTTAATGCATCAGTGTGAACTTTTGATCTCTTACTGATGAATTCTGTGCTGTGTGTTTGTTTCTCATGTCAGCTGACAAAGGGGCGACACCCTAAAAGCTTGCGCATTCAAATAAACCTATTGGACTATAAACGGGTGGTGTGAGATTTCTGACCTTGTCCACCCCAGGCCAACACCAGTGCCTCCACATCCAGGAATCTATTGATCTCCATCTTGAACATACAAAACGGCAGATTCCATAGCCATCAGGGTAAAGATTTCACCAGCCTGAGATGCCACCCTAACTCGCTCCGATTGAGATTATACCCCTGCTTCTGCAGAAGGTCCTGCGAGCCAGGACAGTGGAGACATGGAACTACGTTTCACTGGGGAGGCAATGGCTCAGTGGCATATCACTGGACTGTAAATCCAGAGACCCAGATAATGTTCCGGGGACCCGGGCTCGAATCCTGCCATGGCAAATGGTGAAATCTGATTTCAATAAAAATATCTGGAATTAAGAATCTTACAATGGCCACAAATCCATTGCAAATGGTCAGAAAAATCTATCTGGTTCCCTAATGTCCTTTAGGGAGGGAAACTCATCCTTATCTGGTCTGGCCTATGTGATTGACTCTGAACTGCCCTCTGGGCAATTAGAGACAGGTAATAAATGCTGCCTAACCAGTGACTCCCTAATCCTGTAAAAGAATAAAGGACTTAGATAAAAGAACATGGACTGGCTGGGCCACACAGACTATTTCTCTGAAACAATTCTAAAATACTCAGTGTAAATGGCAATTTTCTTTTTCAGAAGTGCCTCTTTGATTCCATTCAAGTATAATGGTGGGTGGTGACCTTTTTGCTGCTGCAATACCCTGCTTGCAAGCCTGAAAGAGAAACAGATTTTGCAGCTGCAAAACTGGCCTGGAACTCACGACTTTTTGAGTCTATAAAAGTGCAAAAACTGTTGGAGACTGTAACGGAAGCAAATGCATGACGCAGCAAACATTTTTCAGTAGGGACTAACACATTTCACACATTGCTAAGTGAACACAGCAACTTCTAAACCAACCACTTTGAAGCTTCGGAGTACAAAAATGGAGAGGGGTTAACTGGCACCATATTGCACACCACGTGCATTCAATACTTCTGGAGACAGTTGTAAAACTGCTAGAGCAGAAACATTATCCCAATTTCTGTTGGAAAGCACCATCAGCACAGGGAATAAATCTTGCGCACTGCCCACTTTGTTTTGAATAATAATTGCTGATGTAACCAACTTACAACTACATCAAGGAAATCAATAGTGTTGTGTTATTTTAACAAAAAAAAAGCAGCTCAGCGCAGCCACGTCAAGCCAGAATGGGCAAAAAGATCAAACAACAGATTCGGCACAGCTGCTGGGTAACAGGAAGCAAAGACATAGCTGTAAAATAGCACACGGCCAAGCAAAAATAACACTTCATGCGTATAAGACTCAGCAGGAAGCTTGGTGCAACGTTTCTTGAGGGTTTAAGGATTGTAAACAGCACATACACACCAGCCCCCTCCTACTGCATCAACATAGGCCCTTCATTATGGGCTTTCTGATAAGGGAAGGTTGAGGTTGTATCCATTGGAATTTAGAAAAATGAGAGGCGATTGTATCGAAACATGAGATCCCGAAGTAAGGTTTGAGTTCAGCATGGTGGGTGCTGAACAAGGGGGTACAGTATGGCTGAAAATCTATGGAACTTGTCGAGCCTCATCAAGGTAGCACGTTGGAAATCGAGTTCTGCTATTCCCAGTCAGCACAAAAGTTAAGGATTAACTAATTCACCTGATTTTCAGACTCAGGTTGACAGAAAGCACATAAGTTTCTGAGCTTAAGAATTACTATTTATTATAAGTAAACAAACTCTAGTTAACAGATAAACAATTATGAAGTACTGACATAACTAACTAAATGCCAATACCCTGAAAAACTTCTCCAGGCGTATAAACAGACAGGACAAAAAAAATGCGGTATTATGCTTGAAGGGAAAACTGGGGAAAGCAGTTCAGTGATAGCTGTTCACAGAATCTACTAATATGGTTCCTGTGTTGATCTGAACTTTCCTGCTCGGCCTGCTGTGTTCATCCAGCTCTGCACCTTGTTATCTTACAATATAATTGGGATTACTGATACATGGCTGCAGGGTGACCAGGGATGGGAACTGAATGTTCCAGATATTCAGTATTTAGGAAGCAGGCAAAAAGAATAAGGCAGAGCTGCAATGCTGCTTAAAAGAGGAAATTAACACTACTGAGAAGGGATATTAGCTCTGACAACGTGGAGCCTGGTATTTCTCAACTCTACCAATACAAAAGGGCAATAAACATTAGTAGGTGTCATATATAGACACTCAAACTACAATGGTGAGGTCAAAAATAGCAGACCCGACCATATAAATTCAGAGCAGGACAGAACAACAGTGCTTCAAGGTGGCTGCACAGCACTGATGTCACCTAGAAGGGAGATGAAACTTTTGCATGAAAATGAAACAACCCAGCGAACCAAGCAAGAACTCCAACTCTAACCGGAACTACAGATCTTCGAAAAAAACATTAAACAGGAAATTAGAGATGCATGTGATAAGGGAATAATGGTGATTGTGGGTGATTTTAATCTGCTCACAGAATGAGCAAATCAAATTAGCCACAATGTCGTAGAGGAGGAATTCCCAGAGGGTATGTAGATTGGTTTTCTTGACCAATACGTGAAGGAACCAACGAGAGCGCAGACCATCTTAGGCTGGGTGCTGTGAAATGAGAAGGGAATCATTGCTAATCCAGCTGTGCAAGACCCCTTGGAGAAGAGCAACCATAACATGATTGAATTTTATATCAAGATGGAGGAGGAGGCTGTTGATTAGGAGACCAGGGTGCTGATCTTTAACAAAGGAACCTACAAGTATGAGGCGTGAGTTGGCCTTGATAGACTGGGGAGTTACTTAAAGGGGTGACAGTGGATAAGCAATGGTAACATTCAAGGAACGCATGGGGAATACAGCAATTGTTTATTCCTGCCTGTTGCAAAAGGAAAATAAGACAGCCAATGACAACAAAATGAAAGAAAGTATCCAATCCAAGGAAGAAGCATACCGATTGGCCAAGAAAAATAATAAATCTGAGGGATGGGAGCAACTTAGAATTCAAAGAAGGATCAAGGGATTGATCAAGGGGAAAACTGAGTACAAAAGTAAGCTTGTAGAGAACATAGAGACTGCTGCCAGGAGTTTCTATAGGTATGTGAAGAAAAAGATTGGTAAAGACAAACGTAGGTCTCCTACAGACAGAAATGGGGGAAACGCATAAAAGGGGACAAAGAAATGGCTACAGCACTGAATACATACTTTGGTTTGGTCTTCACAGAAGAGGACAAATCCAATACCAGAATTGTTGGAGAATGCAAGATTTAGTGAGGGAAGAGCTGAGGGAGATCAATATTAGTAGAGAAATTGTCCTGGGAAAATTGTTGAGAATTAAGGCCAATAAATTCCCAGGTCTGGATAATCTACATTCCACAGTACTTAAGGAAGTAGCTCTAGAGGGAAGCATTGGTGGTCATCTTCCAGGATTCTACAGACTCTGGAATAGTCCCTGCAGATGGGAGGGTGGCTCATGTCACTCCAATATTCAAAAAGGGAGGGACAGAGAAAATAGAGAATTATAGACTGGTGAGCCTAATATCGATACTAGGGAAAATTCTCAAATCCATTGTCAAGGATTTTAAAGCAGAGGCAAGAAATGTCAGCTTGGATTTATGGCTTGACAAATCTGTTGGATTGTTACGAAGATATAACTAGTAGAGTTGACAAGGGGGAGCTGGTCGATGTAGTATATTTGGGCTTTCAGAAAGCATTTCAGAAAGTCCCACATAAGAGATTAATGCACAAGACTAAAGCGCATGGGACTGGGGGAATTGTATTGAGATGGGCAGGAAACTGGTTAGCAAAGAAGAAACAAAGAGGAGGAATTAATGGGTCCATTTCAAATTGACAGGCAGTAACTAGTGGGGGTTCCACAGGGATCACTACTGGGACCCCAGCTATTCACAATATATATTAATGATTTGTTTGAGGGAACAAAGTGTAATATCTCCAAGTTTACAAGTGATACCAAATGGGGTGGGATGGTGAACTGTGATGAGGATGCGGAGATCCTTCAACATGATCTCAACATGTTGGGTGAGTCGGCAAATCAATGGCAGATACAGTATAACTTATATAAATGAGATTATTCACTGTGGAAGTAAAAGCAAGGTGGCAGATTACTACCTGAATGCCTGTAAATTGGGGAGGGCGGAGGAGGAGGAGGAATGTTCCGCAGCAGGACCTGGGTATCTTTGTGCACCAGTCGCTAAAGGTAAGCATGCAGGTGCGGCAGGTAGTAAGGAAGGCAAATGGTACACTGACCTTCATTGCAAAACATTTTGAGTACAGGAGCAGGAATGTATTGTTGCAATTGTATAGGGCCTTAGCAAGACCACACCTACGATACTGTGTGCAGTTTTGGTCTCCTTTTCTGAGGAAGGATGTTGTTGCTCAAGGGAGTTCAGCAAAGGTTTACCAGACTGATTCCAGAGATTGGGGCGAGAGTTTGAAGTATGAGGAGAGACTGACGAGGTTGGGATTGTTTTCTTCCAGAATACAGTCAAATGGGGGGAGGGGGATCTCAGAGACTCAAAATCCTTACAGGGTTGAACACAGTAGATGCAGGGAGGATGCTCCCAATGGTCGGTGCGTCCAAAACCAGGGGTCACAGAATGAGGATCCAGGGTAGACGATTTAAGATGGAAATGAAGAGGCATTTCTTCACCCAGAGAGTGGTGAGCCTGTGGAATTCATTACTACTGAGAAGTAGTTGATGCCAAAACACTGAATGTATTCAAGAGGCGACTAGTACTTGAGACTAACAGAATCAAAGGCTATGGGGAGAACACAGGATTAAGCTATTGAGTTGGACAATCAGCTATAATAGTGAAGCATGGCGGAGAAGGCTCAAAAGGGCTGAATAGCCTCCTCCTGCTCCTATGTTTTATCTTGCTCACATCCTCAAGCTGTTCAGCTACCTGTGAACAAACCACAGTTGTCAGAAGGTAAAAACCTTTGTTAATGGTAACTGGTCACTAGTCCACAAATCAGTCCACTACTATTGCCAACCATTTTTCTTTAGCTCCAGCTGGTCTGCAAACAACACTCAAACCTGCTGCTGGAATCAGTGTGCAATCAGTGCTTCAAATTCATGTTAACTTACTTGCTTTCAACACATACAGCAATTCTTCACCAATCCTTGGTTTTAAAGCGGATTCCTTTCTCGTTTCAGTTCGCAATTAAATATGTAGAAAAGTAAAAAGGCACGGTCTTAAAAAACTCTCTTGACTAAGTGGTGCAGATCTGCATTATTTTTGAGGCAAAAATGCACATTCTTGACAAGGGAGGAGCCAAAGGGTATTTGGGGTTGGTGGGAAATGGAAGCTGAGACCACAATCAATTGGCATAGCAGGTTTGAGGGGCCAAATGGTTTACTCCTCTTCCTAATTAATATCTTCACATGCTTCACACTCCATATGACTAAGAAATGAGGCCTTTCAGCTCACCAAATTCTGCTCCACCATGCAACAGGATCGTGGCTCATTCAACATTCTTCACATTTTCCTATAACCTTACATTCCCCTCGATCAAGCCTTAAATATACACAAAGACTCTGTCTCCGTAGCTCTGTGGGGAGAAGTTCCAAAGATACCATCTCAGAAGAAATTCCTCCTCAGCTCAGTCTTAAATTGGCACCCCTTTATTCCAAGACTATACCCTCTGGCCCTAGAGTCCACCGTGAGGGGAAACATTCTCTCAGCATTTACCCTGTCAAGCACCTTAAGAAGCCTACATGTTTCAGTGAGATCACCTCTCATACTTCTAAACTCCAGCAAGTAGAGTCCCAAAGTGTTTAACCTTTGCTCACGAGGCTGTGCCCACCATAGAGAGGATCATTGAGAGAACCTTCTCTGAACTGCTTTATGAAATAATACTTTTACTTAAATAAAGAGATCTACACAGCTCACACTACACCAGATGCAGTCTCACCAGAAACTTGTACAGTATGACTTTGCAGCTCTCACACTCCAATCCCCTTAGAATAAGGGTCAGTATTCCAGATTAGCCTTCCTAATATCTGTCCATGTGCTAGCTTTCACTGTGTTCCTGCTAACAGTTCTTTAGAGTTCTGGGATGGGCAACAAAAATATTTCTGCTCATACAAGAGGGGGAAATTACACAGGACAGAACACTCCAACCTGAAAGTTATTTATCTCAAATTTCCAAGAAATACAGCTTTATGCATCTAGACCTGCCAGGACACACAAAGTAGGTCTTGAAAAATAACATCTGGTCACACAACCACTACAATTTTGGGATGTTCCTTCCTTTCAAAGTAATGTTTACAGAGATCAAGACATAAAACGGCATTAGTAAGCACTCAAGCTTGCCACCAATTTTAAAATAGATATGCTGATATTGTGGAAGATTTAACCAATCTCAATAAATCCCTGAAAGAACATGAATTGTACATCTGTTCAATCTATGCTCCTCCTGATAGTTGCAAAGCAGGTGTGATGTCGTGATCCTCTCATTGGTCGAGGAATTCAGAGCCCCCAAGCTAACATCTTGGGGATACAGGTTCAAATCCCAAGCACCTCTGAAGAAGGGACTAGGCCTGAAACGTCAGCTTTTGTGCTCCTAAGATGCTGCTTGGCCTGCTGTGTTCATCCAGCTTCATACTTTGTTATCTTGGATTCTCTAGCATCTGCAGTCCCCATTATATCTAACCTTTTTTAAAGCCTGGACTTACAAACCGGCAGAATCAAGGTAAACAGTGCAACCATTTTTAACTGTTACCTCGTTCACTAATATTACCTGAGGAAGGAAACCTGGCATCCTTACCAGGCCTGGCCCACCTGCTAATCCATGGAATGAGTTGACAGTCAACATGGCTGACTTTGAACCAGCCTTTGAGCCATTAGGAATGGATAATAAATGTTGGAACTACCAGTGACACCCACATCCTGCAAAATTGTCTCTTTTTTTTAAAAGAAGAAACTTCCAGATCTGTAGTTCCCCATGATGCAACACTCCAATCCAATACTGCCTGGAAGGCACCACAAACAAGTCCAGTGACACTGTTCACCAACCTTCCCCAGCACACCTCGTAAAAGGCAAAAATCAACTCCAAGACAAAACATCCCAAAGCACTCCTCAGCCCCAATAGGGCAGGCACATATGAAACGTAGCACATAATATGTATATACCAAGATCCTACAAACAACAGTGGCATCGTGGGCAGGTTCCCTGTTTATGAGATATCAATAAGGGGCACATATTGGCCAAGGAACCAGTGGTGGGTGGCAACAGGATGTGGACAGCAAAGGACTGAGCCTTCAGTGTCATCCTTCTCCGCTAAAATGCTGACCAGAGCCTGAACGCACAACTTTCTCACTCAGGAGTCTTTCAAACAGTCACTGAGTCATAAATCATCTCTACATCCTTTTCAAAAAAATGGAAAAAATGGGGTGGTGGCATCAAAAGCAAGCATTGTTTTTCAATCTGCCAATCACCAACAAACTGCAGATGAAAGTTGATGTTATGACTTCTAAAACCTAACAGCTATCAACAATAAGCAAAAATGTTCACCATAACAACATTTGATATACCAACAGTAATAATTCAACTGAGATTTGCACAGTCTGCCAGCAAGGGGATTCTGAGGCTGGGGTCAAAAGCTCCTTGCAACACTTAATCGCAGACCCAAATATCCAATTTTCAAAGCCGAGTCAATGTTGAGTTCACCACTGTCAACAAGGTAACAACTAACCTCAGCACATGCTGAAGGGAGTTGCTGCTTGCTGGGCAACAAACTGATTTTGTTTTGGAGGTCTTCCTCATTCCTCCTTCTGGGCCTCAACCCCACCTAGCACTATCAACATCTTTCTGGTCACGAACTAGGGCATGCCTTAAATCCAGACAAGCCAAAGCACAAAACTCAAAAATGATAATCAAGTTCAGGTTCAGGGCAGACAAGCGGGATCAAGTCAAACAACAGGGCAGATAACCAACTGACCTCACGATATGCTCCCGTCAGTGACATGCGAGCCTTCCTCTTAGCTATTAAAACACTCAGACAAACGCAAATGCCCCGAGTCTTTCAGCAGGCAGTCTGAGTTATAAACTGGAAATTGTGCAAAGATGATTTAACGACAGGTAGTTCTATTATAATGGGTGCTTCACTGACGCAAACTGACTAATGCAACTGATGAATAGTGGGCGCTATATGGATAACATGAACTTTCTGCTGTACGGGTATAGTGATTTTCTACAGCAATTTCCCCAAAACACGATTTTTTTCTGGCACAAGGTCACACAAGAAAGGAACTACTGCATTAAAGGAGAACTGCCTGTATGCCTTTCGTATAACAGGGTGACTAAAACTATACAGAATACTCGAAATGCGGCCTCACCAATGACTTATACAACAGTAAATTAACATCCCAAAACCTATACTCGGTGCCTCAACCGATGAAGGACAGCACACTAAATGCCTTCTGCACCACCCTGACTGTGACACTGCTTTCAATGAACTATGTACTTGTACTCCTAGGTTCCTCTGTTCCACAACTCTCCTCAGGACCTTGACCATTTACTATACAAGTCCTACCTCAGTTTGATTTCCAAAGTGCAACACCTCACACTTGAGGGCAGCACGGTGGCTCCATGGTTAGCACTGTAGCCTCACAGCGCCAGGGACCTGGGTTCGATTCCAGCCTCGGGCGACTGTCTGTGTGGAGTTCGCACATTCTCCCCATGTCAGCGTGGGTTTCCTTCGGGTGCTCCGGTTTCCTCCCACAGTCCAAAGATGTGCAGGCTCGGTGGATTGGCCATGCTAAATTGCCCGTCGTGTTCAGGGGTATGTGAGTTATATGGGGACGGGGGTGGGGATAGGTCTGGGTGGGATGCTTCAAAGAGCGGTGTGGACTTGTTGGGCCGAAGGGCCTGTTTCCACACTGTAGGGAATCTAATCTTATCTGTGTTGAACTGCAGCTGCCAATCCTCAGTCCACTCCCCCATCTGATCAAGATCCCTCTAATTCTTAATAGCAATGATACTCATAATTTTGTCTCATCCGGAAACATACTAATCATACCTTGTACATTCACATCCAGATCATTTATACACAATAAGGCAACTCCTCATTCCCCTACGTTCCAGGTAATAAAGTCCTATCCTGGCCAACGTCTCCCTATGTCCCAGGCCTACTAGCCCTGTCAACATCCTCAAATCCTCTTTGCACACTTTTACTTGAACAAAATTTTAAAAATCAACTCCAAACTCAGCAATTAAATTTACAGCTTTTTGCAAAATCAGATTTAAAACAGGAGATGAAAGGAAAATACAATACTTCCTTTTTTATTATGGCAAATTTGGAAAAGAAAATGCAAAAATGTTTAAGGACGCTTCCGCTGAGAAGCACAAGTCAGTGACATTTTGGGTATTAAACCGTCCTTCGGAGTGGATAAGTATTTTCTTAACAGACACTGCTGTGATGTCTAGTCTACGTTCTGCCATCTTTAAGTTCTGGAGACACAGTGCCTTTGAAAACGCAGAGCTTAATGTTAAAAAGTTCCTGGACTTCAGTAGATTCACTGAGCACAACATCCATCTCAAATGAAAAGCGCTGTTTGACATGTACTGTTGCTGTCTCTTGCATACGTACAGACTTAGATAATTTCATTCAGATAATTCTTTGCAATGTTTCTCTTTCCCACATACTGAGTAAAGTGGCAACATAATTAGTACAAATTCCACTGACCTCTTATCAAGCATTTTCCTTCAGTTGTCTGTGTTGCCTGCAACTGGAGAACCAACGCATTTGCTAGCCCAGAGTTCCAATTTACCTAAAACTGATCAGCTACATGGTCCTAATGTCTCAAGAGAAAATGCTGTCCCTGTCCTGGGTGTGTTTGATGGAGACAGTGTCAAGGAACCCTTATTTTCAGTTTGTAAGAACAGATGCAGCCAAGTAAATGATTAAAATTATAGAATAGCCTCACTACACGAGGGCTACCACACTATTAATGCCAAAACAGCTGATGGAACATTTCAGTGCCTTTTTTCAAACTATCCCCTTAACTCCATATGCCACTGGTAACCAGAAATCTATCAAACTCTACCTTAAAGGTATTCAAAAACTGAGCTTTCACAGTTCCCAGTGGCAGAGAATTCCAAAGGTTCACAGCCCACTCAGTAAACACGTTTCTCATCTCATACAGAAGTGATCTCTCATTTTTAATCTGCTGCCTAGTTCTAGACTGACCAACGAGGCAGAAACATCTTACTGCATTTATTGAGTCTATCCCTTTCAGTATTCTGTAGGTTTCAATGAGACCGCCTCTCATTCTTCAAAGCTCTGGAGAATACAGGCCTGCTTGGCCCCTTTTCTCTTCCCTGGACAGTCCCACCATCCTGGGAATAAGTATCAAACCTCAGTTGCAACTCCCTCTACTGCAATTATATCTTTCTCGAGATGAAGTACCATATAGACAGTCTAACTAGACACTGACATAATTGAAGCAAAACTTTACTACTTCTGTTTTCAAACCTCTCGCAATAAAGGCTAACATTCCACTAGGCTTAAGAGCTTGCTGCATCTACATGTTAGCCTGCAGTGAGTTACTGCCAAGGACACCTGGATCCCTTTATACGTAGAATGGCTTACCACTTCAGAACTGTTTCAGAGGACACGTTGCGTGCCTGGAGTCACATATAAGTAAGGCCAGGTAAGGAGGGCTGATTTCCTTCCCTACGGGACATTTGTGAACTAGAGGCTGGTTTTATGTTCCAGATTTTTATGAAATTACACGAACTGTCAGGGTAGGATTTGAACAAGCACTAAACCATCATCAGCTCGAGGATAAATTTAAGTAGATGACTAAACGTTTGGTCGAAGAGGTAACCTTTAAGATAATCTTAAAAGGCTCTGGAAGAACACCTTGCGATCAACATTATTGAAGGGTGCAGCTGAAGGATCAGGCACAAACAGCTATGGCTAGGGCTCCAGTTATTTAGAATACCGTGGTGACTTTGACATGGTGTAGTCTCATTCCCAGGATTGCAGTGAGCTGGCCCTAGCATAAAGGGCAGAAATTTAACATCCAACTTTCAAAATTTGGAACCTTCATGAGAGCAGAAAACCACAACTTGAGTGGGCAGCCACAAATGTGCAATCTCAAAGTAGTCTCTGGACAGATGCCATGCATTGCCACACAATTGATCTATAAAAACCTATTCTAGCTGCACTGACAATCAACTGCACGGTCCAGTCCAACAACAATGCCACCGCAAACCAGAACACAGCAAACAAACTTAAAAGGCTCACACCTAAAATGCTACTGATTCCTTAGAAAAAAATGCCAATGCTGGGCAACATCTGTCACATGGACTTCTAACAAGCTTCTACCTTAGTGCTCTCCCGTAGTCAATTACAGGGCAACATAAGTCACAGCATGAGTGGGAGTGCTCAAAGCAGCAGCAATCACCAAACAGACAAAAGCAAAGACCCAGGGATAGCTAACACAAAACCAGAGCTCTGAGCAGAGCTCTCAAAACTCAAGGGACAACAGGGCAAGACTACGGTGCTGACTTAGTTAAACACAACTGGAATCAAACAGACTATCAGTTCGAGTATGTCCTGAAGGCAGAGTGCAAAAGCAAAACGCAGAGAGCATGTGATGTCTCAGAACAGCCTGATCTCAAATGTCCAGTCCCAACTGCAAACCCATCACTTTGGCTATATTAACAAGTGGGACAGGAGGCAGATGTCTAAGATGTTTGAAGGCTAGCTGCCAATTGAAAAAAATTCAATGAGTGCCAATGGCATTGTTCTGTGTCTTAGAGTCCAGTAAAATGCTAGGTTCATAAAAAAATGCAGTTCCTCAGATTAACAACATTTGGAAGAAATTCCACCTTATCCCCATCATAAATGGGGAATACAACTATTCTGAAACTGTACGCCCCAGTGCTAGATTCTCCATGACATGAAATATCCTCTCAGCATCCACCATGTCAAGCAATTCACTGCTCCTCAGAAACTAAAACAAAAAGTCTATAGGCAAGACATGGACAACTTTAAGCTTCGTCTGATAAATAACTAGAAACATTCATGCCACAAGTGCCGAACAATGAACATCTTCAACAAGGGGGAACTATCGCCACACGACATTCAATTGCTTTACCATTGCTAATTTTCCCCACCAATACCTTGGGGGCTTACTATCAACCAGAATCTGAACTGGAGTCACCATATAAATACAGTGGACACGAGCAGATCAAAGGGTGTGATTTGTCATGAGTAACTCACTACATGACTGCCCAAAAGCTACCCATCTTCTACGAGTCAGGGATGTGAAGGAATACTACCATGACCACAACTCCTTCGACTGCCTGGATGAGTGCAGCTCCAACAGATTTATCATCCAGGACAAAACAGGCTTCCTTGATTCACACGCTGAACACCAACTTCAAAATACACTCCCTCTGCTGCCAACACACTATCTACAAGATGCAAAGCAACTTGGCATAGCCCTTCAACAACCTTTCAAACCCACAATTTCTATCACCAAGGACAATGGGAGCAAACACACTGTACCACTACCACTTGCCAGTTCTCCTCCAAGCCACCATAAGCTTTGTTTGTGGAAATCAATAAGCCATTCTTGAACAGCATCTAACACAAACACATCCCTCCTTAAAAAGAGAAAAACAAAGTTGCTGTAAAAGCTCAGCAGGCTTGACAGAAATCGGTGAAGGAAACGGCAGAGTTAACGTTTTGAGTCCAGTGATCATTCCTCAGAACTGGTTGATGGTAATGGGAAAACATCAGTTTATATGCTGAAAAAGGGAGGGGTTATGGGGTAGGAAGTAAATGATAGGATAGAGCCTAAAGAGGGAGAAGCACAGTTGGACAGAGAGTTGATAACGATTAGGCTGGGAGGGTGAGTAGTTGTTAATGGGGACCATCAGTGACTAATAACAGGTGGCATGTAATGGCAGGCTGTGTGGTAACAAGGGCAGGCGTGTGGGGCAGGGGGCTGGGACAGGGGACAGTTTAGGCCCAAAAATTACTGAACTAGAGAGAGTCCGGAGGGCTGCAGGATCCCCAAGCGGAAAATTAGGTGCTGTTCTTCAAGCTTGTGTTGAGCTTCACTGGAACACTGCAGCAAGCCAGAGACAGATGTTGGCCAGAGAACAGGGTGGTGCGTTAAAGTGGCAGGCAACTTTAAGGGTCATTTTTTTGCGAGCAGAACATTTGATGCTCTGCAAAGCAGTCACCCAGTCTGCGCTTTGTTTCCCCAGTGTAGAGGAGACCTGGAAAGTATGTTTGGGCCCTTGGATACTGGGGAGGGAGGTAAATGGGCAGGTGATGCACCTTCACCGGTTAGAGGGGGAAAGGTGCCGAAGGGCTGAGAGAGAGGGTGGGTGGGTGTTGGGGGTGACAAAAAAGCGTGGGCCAGGGTGTCCCCGAGGAATCAGTCCCTGAAGGTTGACAAGGGAGGGATGGGGAATGTGTCTGAGTAATCCAAGGGCCCAAACATACCTTCCACGTGAAGCAACACTTCACCTGCACTTCCCAGAATCTAGTCTGATCTGACGTTTTCCTAGCTACCATCAGTTCAGAGGAAGGGTCACCAAACCGGAAACGATAATTCTGTTTTCTCCTCAACAGATACTGCCAGACCTGCTGAGCTTTTCCAGCAACTTTGTTTTTGCCCCCATGCATAGCAGGTTAGATGCCCAATATCCCTAAAATCAATAGCATTCACTTGGACAGGAGGACACAGCCACTGGACACAATATTCCCAGATAAGGGTAAGTTGGGTTTGGGGGTGAGGGACCTGCAGTTTTCCCCAGACCACCATGCAGTGCACCGCTGCGAGTTAGCGCAAGAAATATCAGCTAACAGTGGGTTTCAGATCAGCAGATCCAGCTTTTATTATGCCTGACATCCATGCCCTGGTTTCAAGAGATCAGGTGCAGTGCAAAATACAAGCTCCTTCAAAAACACAACAAAGCCTCTTGACGTGCAGCCAGTGATCACATGTTGCTATGTGTGACAAGATTATAAGGCAGTATTCGATACAACTGGACAGGGAGATGGTACCTTCCTTGTTACATCTGCTCGGTCACTTATTTCTCAACTGCTATGGACAGAGAGAGGGGAGCATTATCCCAGGCGCACGAGAAGCCAAACAAAATCCCAACAACAAATTTCAGCAGATGGGTTTAAAAGGGAAAGGAAGAAAGCAATTTGGAGACATTAGTTTGGAATGACATGTCTGTTTCAGAGACAGCACTCTGAATTCAAAGTTTTTCTACTAAAATATATGGTTGCACAGTAATATCTACCATTCCACCTTGATATAGATTACAGACTAAAAATCCTACAAATGCCAGATTGTACTGTTCTGAACTCTCAGACCAGGAAAATACCAGGTTCATCAGAAATAAGCAGCAAGTCATAACTGAACCTTCCCTACCAGTCAACAAGATCTTGTCTGATCCAATCATGACCTCTACTCCATTTACCCATCTGACTCCAAATAACCTTTGCTCATTGAGTATCTGATTACTTTCAAGACTGGAGTAATAACTCAATTTTCACTACTCTTGTTGAATGGGTGGTGGGGGAAGAACACGTGAGAGCAAGAAAGAGTGCAAACTCCACACTAACAACCCTCAAAAAATTTCTCATGTAAGGCTTAAATAGGGAGCCTCTTTATTCTGAAATTGCACTCTAGCTCTACATGCCCTTGAGTTGAAACATCCTCCCAGCATCCACCCTATCAGGCATTCAAGTCACCATTTGCCACTCAAAATGCTGAAGGATTCTGCAGCCAAAAGCAATTCAGCTTAACTACATACCAGCTATAACTGACTAACAGGCACCTACAAAATAAAGAAGCCAACCAATGTAGCAATGTGGGAGTCCCATGGACTGGTTCAGTCAGCACTTGCTCATCTGGTGGAGGGGAGCCAGACCATCCAATAAGAACACTCAGTCACATGCCCATACATCTGAAATTTCAGCATTGCCCATCATTTAATTGCTTTTAATCATTCATGCGCTGCAGACATCACTGAGACCACATTTATTATCCATCCCCAACCTCTCAAGACAGCAGTTAACAGTCAACCACACTGCTGTGGGTCTGGAATATGAAAGCCAAACCAGGTAAGGACAGCAGTTTCTTTTCCTTAAGGGCAGTGACCCAGATGGGTTTTTTCCAACTACTGATATCAGTTTCATGATCATCATTATACTCTTGATTCTAATTTTCTTTTTATTGAATTCAAATGGCACCATTGCCCAGCTATAATACCATTAGGCAATCACCATTCATCCTGCAGTTTGACACTACTTTAGGTTTGGGTCGGATTGGTTTAGGAGAAGGCAAGTAAAGAACTACATTCAAGCTTCAACTTCAAAGTTTGTCACTTATTATTCATGAAGATTAAATGCTGCTGCACATGGTAATCAGATATACCAGGCTCCAACAGTTACATTTGGTAAGACTAATTTTCACTCTTGCTTCTCTCTTCTCACATGCATCACTAATTGCATCCACACTGTGCTTACACACACTGGGAGCAACTCTGAGACGTCATCACAAGGCAGTTCCAGAGTCCCAAAGACCTGTCACAACAGTTGCCAAATAAACTTACCAAAACCTGGGCATCTCAAACCAAAATGGAAAGAGACATGTCAAAAAGAAACAAAAGCCAAAACAAAATATCAATTTATTTGTCTTTGCCTAAACAGAGGGCTACCAAACAATTGACTGCAATCATCCCTGCTGTGTCCAAGAACATGACCATGGCCTCTGTGAATATTTCACAGGCCAGGGCAAGGTCCAAAACACATTTTTTGTACATCACTGCTTGCAGTCAACAGTGAGGATAAAACCAGGACAACAGGTTTTCTGTTATGTATTGGAGGAAATACAAGCTAAAGTGGCCCTGGCCTCAACTAGCCAGAGTTCATAGGGATTCCTTTACTGGTGCCCCACATTGAAACAACCCCATGAGCCACAAAGACAACATAGAGCAAAGGTTCAAACTAAGACTTTCCAGAATTCATTGGGAAGACATATCCAAAACTAGCCTCAGACTTCACGCAAGAGAATCATGGCAGAATAGATGAGAAGTCATATTGTACAATTTCCCAGACAATAAACTGCTGCCTCCAATACTGAAAAATATGCAAGAGTTTGCAATCCCAGCTGAAATTAACACCAAACAGGGTGGATGTCACTGCAACCTGGCTTGCTAGACTCTGACTTTCTTTAAATATGGAGATCAGCTATGGATCGCATTCATAAGCGTCTGCCAGTGTATGTTTAACATTTGCTAGACAAGAAAAACAAACTAATGCCCTTGATACAAGTTAAAAGATTTCATTACAGGCATCAGCAAAGAATTCAATTTCACAATTCCATTTATTCCAGCAACAGAACTCCAGTGAAGAGTTATTACTACCTCCAGACCAAGGTTTCTTGCTCAGGTGGCCAGCCGCACCCAGTTTCCTTCTGCCAAACTTCTGTGCCTTCCATAGTTGGTACCTCTCTCCAAAACTAACAAAATTCACTACTACTTGAATGTCAGAGCAAACTCAAGCTCCCACTGACCAAGGCCCTCTAGACTTTGGTCTCCGTCTCTCCATGGAGCCAGTCACCAAGTAACAGTACAGTTTTGTCACGTTTACTTTTTCTTTTAAAATGCACTAATTGTTAACCCATGTGGTAACTGCAGGCATTATAAAACCTCTTTATAAAACCAGGTAAAGAAATAGGTTTCCAGAATCCACGGCACTGAGAACACAAAATGAACTTTAAGAAACAGGCCTATAACCATGTCCCCTTCTTCCTTAGCAGGCAAAAAGCAAAGCACAAATTGAGTCTAAAAGTGATGCATTGTTCCAAACAGAGGCCGACCTCACAATCTTCAAAACTCAACTTTTCTAGAACAGCTATAGACGAGAGGTCCAACAACACAATCACATGCCCTAAGCCAACCCACAACAGGGAACAGAGAGGGGGGGTGGAGGGAGGGAGAAGGACAAGAGCCCATTTGACTGAAAAAGTAGTCAAAATGAAAAGGGCAACCTGTAAATTCACAGCTTACAAGAGCCAATTACTGCAGATGCTGGGATCTGTGCTAAAAGCAACAAATGCTAGAGATCACAGCGGGTCAGACAGCATTCATGGAGAGAGAGCGCGAGAGCGAGCTAACATTTCAATTCTAGATGGCTCTTCAGAGCTCTAGTGAAGACTCATCTAGACTCGAACGTTAGTTTGCTCTCTCTCCATGCATGCTGTCTGACCTGCTGTGATCTCCAGCACTACTTGTTTTCAATGGAGATTTACAGACATTTACATTCTGACAGCTCCTTTGCATGACGGATCAACCTCATACTGTCCCATTCACTACAGAGCCATTTGCTCCAGTTAAAGCTCACCGCTTTAACACAAAGTGTACACGTACTAAAAAGGAAACAGTTGACCAAAATGGGTTCAATATCAAAGGCCACAGTCAACATCTTTGGGAGATTTAATAAAATGCCACTCAAGGGATGTTTCAACAGTTGACTGAGTTTTATCCCCCGTACTATATCCTCCACAGCAACCTTTGATTTAGCACTTTACAGCATGCAATAGAGGTAATTTTAAAATATTCCTGTGGAGAAACTTGGGAAGTAATGTTAGAAGTTAATAGAGAAATGCAATCAGTAGCTGATATTTCACCACCTTGCAGCCAAGAACTAGATCCAGCAACAATGACAGCCTACAAAACATGCAGGATTTTAAAAACACATACAGCTCTTGGGACACAAGGGCCATTTGTCACCCATCCTTAGCTGCCCTTAAGGTGATGATGTTAAGCCACCTCCTTAACCTGCTGCAGTTCGCGTTGTGTAGGTACACCCACAAGAATTTGCTCCTTTAGTAGTTTAATGCAGTTTCAGAGGCCAGTTAAGAGTCAACCACAGAGCTACATGCATTAATGAGCAAGAATTTTTGTAAACAAAACTCAACAGTTACAAAGCATTAATATAAATCAGACTGGTATTTCATTCCAATATTTATTAAGTGAACTGAAATTCTACCAAGTGGGTTGAACCTGTGTCCCCAGAGCATTGGCCCAACTCTCTGGAATACAAGTTACCATTATGTTACCATTTGTTTTACTTCATGGTACTGTTCACTTTACTGCCTGAAAAATAGCAACTGGTCATCTCACTGGCCATCACACTCAGGAACCATTGTTCTTGACACAGATGATCAAAGGAAGAAGCAAAATCTAAAATGATACTGACAAACACAGAAGCGGGGTGATGCTGAACAAAGACCGCAGCATTCAGCAGAATGGGTGGACATTGGTGGGTCCAATCTGAAGAACAAAATTAACATTATGGAAGGGAAGTCAAACCTCACACAGGAAAGCAAAGATTTGATGCCAGAGATGGCCAATTATAGTAACTGGGAGAGCTGTCACAAAGTGGGGATTTGAGGGGAGCAATGACATAGAAATCAACCGCCACCCTGATTTGGAATGATATTGGCTATTGCTCCAGTATTACTGGTTCAAAATCCTGGAACTCCCTCCCTAACAGGTCTACTTCACCCCCAAGGACATCAGCAGTTCAAGAATGCAAAGTAGACTCTCCACCACCTCCTCCAGGGCAAATAGGAAAGGGTAAAAATGCTGGCTTGGCCATCAATACCTACTCTCCCCGGAATGAATCAAAGAAATTCAACAAAAGGCATGCATGTAGAGTCTGAAACTAAGCACATTTTTATCCAAGATAATGAAATGTGAGGCTGGATGAACACAGCAGGCCCAGCAGCATCTCAGGAGCACAAAAGCTGACATTTCGGGCCTAGACCCTTCATCAGAGAGGGGGATGGGGAGAGGGTTCTGGAATAAATAGGGAGATAGGGGGAGGCGGACCGAAGATGGAGAGAAAAGATAGGTGGAGAGAGAATAGGTGGGGAGGTAGGGAGGGGATAGGTCAGTCCAGGGAAGACGGACAGGTCAAGGAGGTGGGATGAGGTTAGTAGGTAGGAGATGGAGGTGCGGCTTGGGGTGGGAGGAACGGATGGGTGAGGGGAAGAACAGGTTAGGGAGGCAGAGACTGGTTGGACTGGTTTTGGGATGCAGTGGGTGGAGGGGAAGAGCTGGGCTGGTTGTGTGGTGCAGTGGGGGGAGGGGACAAACTGGGCTGGTTTTGGGATGCAGTGGGTCGGGGGGAAGAGTTGGGCTGGTTGTGTGGTGCAGTGGGGGGAGGGGACAAACTGGGCTGGTTTTGGCATGCGGTGGGGGAAGGGGAGATTTTGAAGCTGGTGAAGTCCACATTGATACCATTGGGCTGCAGGGCTCCCAAGCGGAATAAGTTGCTGTTCCTGCAACCTTCGGGTGGCATCATTGTGGCACTGCAGGAGGCCCATGATGGACATGTCATCTGAAGAATGGGAGGGGGAGTGGAAATGGTTTGCGACTGGGAGGTGCAGTTGTTTATTGCAAACCGAACGGAGGTGTTCTGCAAAGCGGCCCCCAATGTAGAGGAAGCCACACCGGGTACAGTGGATGCAGTATACCACATTGGCAGATGTGCAGGTGAACCTCTGCTTAATGTGGAAAGTCATCTTGGGGCCTGGGATAGGGGTGAGGGAGGTGGTGTGGGGGCAAGTGTAGCATTTCCTGCGGTTGCAGGGGAAGGTGCCGGGTGTGGTGGGGTTGGAGGGCAGTGTGGAGCGAACAAGGGAGTCACGGAGAGAGTGGTCTCTCCGGAAAGCAGACAAGGGTAGGATGGAAAAATGTCTTGGGTGGTGGGGTCGGATTGTAGATGGCGGAAGTGTCGGAGGATGATGCGTTGTATCCGGAGGTTGGTGGGGTGGTGTGTGAGAACGAGGGGGATCCTCTTTGGGCGGTTGTGGCGGGGGCGGGGTGTGAGGGATGTGTTGCGGGAAATGCGGTCAAGGGCGTTCTCGGCCACTGTGGGGGGAAAGTTGCAGTCCTTGAAGAACTTGGACATCTGGGACGTGCGGGAGTGGAATGCCTCATCGTGGGAACAGATGCAGCAGAGGCGGAGGAATTGGGAATAGGGGATGGAATTTTTGCAGGAGGGTGGGTGGGAGGTGGTGTATTCTAGGTAGCTGTGGGAGTCGGTGGGCTTGAAATGGACATCAGTTACAAGCTGGTTGCCTGAGTTGGGGACTGTGGTGTCCAGCAAGGTGAGGAATGTGCTGGAGATGGCCCAGGTTCCATCCCCACCCCTGTCTGCTTTCCGTAGAGACCACTCTCTCCGTGACTCCCTTGTTCGCTCCACACTGCCCTCCAACCCCACCACACCCGGTACCTTCCCCTGCAACCGCAGGAAATGCTACACTTGCCCCCACACCTCCTCCCTCACCCCTATCCCAGGCCCCAAGATGACTTTCCACATTAAGCAGAGGTTCACCTGCACATCTGCCAATGTGGTATACTGCATCCACTGTACCCGGTGTGGCTTCCTCTACATTGGGGAAACCAAGCGGAGGCTTGGGGGCCGTTTTGCAGAACACCTCCGTTCGGTTTTCAATAAACAACTGCACCTCCCAGTCGCAAACCATTTCCACTCCCCCTCCCATTCTCTCGATGACATGTCCATCATGGGCCTCCTGCAGTGCCACAACGATGCCACCTGAAGGTTGCAGGAACAGCACCTCATATTCCGCTTGGGAGCCCTGCAGCCCAATGGTATCAATGTGGACTTCACCAGCTTCAAAATCTCCCCTTCCCCCACCGCATCCCAAAACCAGTCCAACCAGTCTCTGCCTCCCTAACCTGTTCTTCCTCTCACCCATCCCTTCCTCCCACCCCAAGCCGCACCTCCATCTCCTCCCTACTAACCTCATCCCACCTCCTTGACCTGTCCGTCTTCCCTGGACTGACTTATCCCCTCCCTACCTCCCCACCTATACTCTCCTCTCCACCTATCTTCTTTTCTCTCCATCTTCGGTCTGCCTCCCCCTCTCCCCCTATTTCTTCCAGAACCCTCACCCCATCCCCTCTCTGAAGAAGGGTCTAGGCCCGAAACGTCAGCTTTTGTGCTCCTGAGATGCTGCTGGGCCTGCTGTGTTCATCCAGCCTCACATTTCATTATCTTGGATTCTCCAGCATCTGCAGTTCCCATTATCACATTTTTATCCAGCTTATTCTTCAACAACACCTTGAAGCTTAGAAGGTCTGCCTACACTGACATTCCAATACATAGAATCAATTAAATATGGCAAGATCAGGAAATTATTTCTTCACTCGGAAGATGTCGCCATACAGGCAAAGCAAAGTTCCTGCCTCACTCCACCCTCCATAACACATTTGCACAAGTGAAGAATGAGACATTCTGGTGACAACAGGACAACCAGAAGAGGTTACTGCAATAAGAAATGTACAAGTATGATTGGAGATCAGAACACACTCACTGAAGCTCATAAGGACTGTACTGAAATTACCACAGATTATCAGGAATTATTTTCTATGTCCTTGTCCACCCACAGCTCAGTTGCAAGGAACTCTCTGGCTCCTACAACAGCACCATCTAAACCTGCCATCACTACCACCTAGAAGAGAAGCAGGTGCACAGAACATTATCGCTCACAAGTTTCCCACCACCCTGATTTGAAACCATAATTGGCCATTTCTTCTGTCTCATTTGGTCAAAATCCTGAACTCCCTCTTGAATGACACTGTGGGTGCCCATACACACTGTCTGTAGCAGTTCAAAAAGGTCAATGGGTAACTAGGGTTAAGCAACAAATGCAGGGCCAGCAAGCAACATTCACACCCATAAATAAAACAGGAGGAGATGTCTAGAGACCCCAGTTAACACTGATCACTGTTCAGCCCCAAACTGCACGGCAAGTGCAAATATGGCTTGTGGAGGATATATAAGCATAGGAACAGGAAACCCCCATTCACCCCACTGAGACTATCCCACCATTCAAGGAGATCAAGATCGATCCATGATTCATTCCACATACCTGCCTTTGCCTGAAAGCCCTGAAAACCTTTGCATAATAGAACACAGCACAGCTTAGTACAAAACAAACAGATGGTGAGTTGTGCTGGAAAACAAGGGACACCTTGAGAGAGCTACATGCTGTATCTAACTCATTCAACTGTTATTAAATTCCAGTGTCTAAACTAATTACAAATGCAAAGATCAGACTTGTACATCCAGCACAAACATCCTGCTACAGGTGAAGACAAAAAGTCATGTCAACCTTCAACCAACTTTAGTCCTGTAGTCACCAAATAGCAAATACATTGAGGTTATGTGTTTAAATATTTCATCACACTATGAAGTATATAGTTTGCACTGGCAACTGGCTTACAACCAGAAAAGTAAAAGCAAAATGTTACAGTTGGAGACCTGAAACAAGAAACAGAAAATGCTGCAGCAGATCTAGCAGCATCTGAGAGAAACAGAGTTAATGTTTCAAGTCCAATATGACTTCTTCAGAACACAATTCTTACAAGCACATCCAAAGTAACCATCTCAAAAGTTATCCTTGGGACGTGGACAAAATGGGCACTTATTACCCCGTTCCCCAGTTACTTAATTAGGTAGCTGGAGAAATCTTTCTGAACCACTGCAATCCACGTGGCATTCTAAACTGTGCTTATGACACAGCTCAATGTTTTTCTGGGCTACTTCAGATGACAACCCTGAGGTGGCCATGACTGGAGTCACATATGGTTCAAACTCGATTAGGATGGCAAGAATTTTAAATCCTTTCATAGCCTCAACCCTCCCGGTTTCTGTAACTACAGAGATCTATAAACACAATTATTAACTGGCGTATTTATCACAGCAACACTTCTACCAGTGTGCACTTGCCAACCAATCATACAATGTAAATGTTGGTTTGTCCCTTAACTGGTATTTTTGAAAACTGTCCTGATAAGTGGAAGATAAACTGTTAGCACGTCTCACATCATGAAATTAATCGAGCTGAGAAATACCTTGGGATTTCATACTTAGCAGCTCAGATATTTGTCTGCCTCACTCCACTGGCTTCCTGTCTCATTCTGGCCACTCAAACCAATAGCTACAATCCCTAGGGTCTGACATTTAGAAGCGAGATTAAGAGGAAACTCTTTGGGCATTTGTAACAACCGTGGCATTGACCCACTTCTAGAAATTGCTGACACACATGGGCCTCAGAGTCCCATTCAGTCATAGAATCTCAGTTGTACAGCATGGAAAGAGGCCCTTCAATACAACCTGTCCATGCTGACCAGATTAATCTAGTTCCATTGCCTGCATTTAGCCCTTGTCCTTCAAAACCCTTCTTATTCATATACACATCCAGATGCCTTTTAAATATTGTCATTGTACCAGCCTCCACCACCTTCCCTGGTAGCTCGTTTCATAAATGCACCACCTGCGTGAAAAAGTTCCTCCTTATGTCCCTTTTAAATCTTTCCCCTCTCACCTTAAACACATGCCCTCTAGTTTTGGACTCTGCCCTCCCCAACCCCAGGGAAAAGATCTTTGCTATTCACCCTTTCCATGTCCCTCAGGATTTTATAAACCTCTGTACTCACCGCTCAGCTTCTGATGCTCCAGGGAAAATAGCCCCAGCCTATCCAGCCTCTCCATATGGTTGAAACCCTCCAACCCTGGCATCATCCTTATCAATCTTTTCTGAACCCTTTCACGTTTCAAAGCATCCTTCCTATAGCAGGGACACTAGAACTGAACACAGTATTCCAAAAGCGTCTTAACCAATATCCTGTACAGCTGCAACATGACCTCCCAACTCTTATGGTCAATGCACTGACCAATAAAGGTGAGCACACCAAATACCTTCAAAAAACAAAGTTATACAGAATGCTGCTGTGGATGCTCAGTCAATAAGTATGTGTAATGATGAGAGGGATAGGCTTTTGGGCAAGAAGTAAATCAAGGGTTAGGACAGGAAAGCGGGAGCTGAGCTCAACGGTCACGTCTTGTTGAATGAGACGAGACTCAGAGTCAAAACAGCTTTGCTCCACATTCTTGAAGATTCTGAAAGCTATGGTCCTTGGTACGGAAAGGAGTGCAATATATGTTTTAGCACCTGCTAGTTACAATAAATTTAGTGCAAGTGGAACTGTGATCAGAGTTTAAAGATGTTGTTCAGCCACAGGAAAAAAAGGGACAAGCCACCACGTGTCTGCAAAGCTCTAAGGTCCAAACTATATCACAAACACACTTTCATCCTTGCTGAACTTTTTGAGGAACTCTGCCATGACAAAACACTCAGCAGTTTCGATTCTGGATGAGAAGGAGCCAGTATTAAGTCAAAGGCTTCCTCCTCCTCATACTACTCTATATCTGAAAGTCATGTCACATCGACAAACTCAAGCCACTGTGCTTCCATGGGTGATATGATAGCAGCAAAAAAAAACAAATTACACGTTGCTCCCACCACACCACATCTCAACGCCACTCCCCTCCGCTTGTCTCATGGCAAGTAAACAAAACTTCAGCTAACAAGAAAGCAAGCGTTCTAGCAAGTGCAATGTATCCTGCTTTAAATATTCCGTCCGTCAAACAAAATCTGCAGCACATATAAAACCTCAAATTCACCAAAATAAAACAAAAAGGTGCTAAGAAGTGAAGACGCATAGTAAGACATTTTCAAACATGCTGACAAACCATTTTTCTAGTTTCCACAAATTATAAAACCTACGGGATCAATAATGTAATCAATTCTCAAAGACTGCGGCTTTCAGCCCAATTCCAGTGGCAATACGATCAAGTTAGGGGGCAGCTATTCAGGCCCTCAAGCCTGTTCTGCCATCTGGGTTTGTTTTTCGGACTGGAGGCCTGTAACCAAGAGTGGTCCACCAGGGAACAGTGCTGGGTCCACATTTGTTTGTCATTTACCTGCTGACGTGAGAGGAGAATATAGAAGGCACAGTTAGTAAATCTGAGATGACGCCAAAATTGGTGGTATAGTGGACAGCGAAGGTTATCTAATTTTACAAGGGCATCTTGATCAATAGGGCCAATGGGCTGAAGAGTGACAATGAAATTTAACGTGGATAAATAACAGACATTGCATTTTGGTAAAATAAACAAGGGCAGAACTGGCACAATTAAAGCCCGGTTTTGGGTAGTGTTGCAGAACTGACAGAGCTAGGAGTTCAGGTACATAGTTCTTTGACATTTGTGTCACACGCAGACAGGGCGGTTAAGGCGGCATTTAGCACACTTGCTTTCATTGTTCAGACCTTTGAATAGAAAAGTATTGATGTCATGTTGAAGTTGTACAGGATGTTGGTGAGGCTTCTTCTGAAGTCTAGTTCTGATCGTTCTGTTATTGGATAGATAGTATTTAGCTGGAGATGGTTCAAAAGAGATTTAGAACATAGAACATAGAACAGTACAGCACAGAACAGGCCCTTCAGCCCACAATGTTGTGCCGACCATTGATCCTCATGTATGCACCCTCAAATTTCTGTGACCATATGCATGTCCAGCAGTCTCTTAAATGACCCCAATGACCTTGCTAAATTGACTTCAATCTAGATCTGAACTGGGAACCCATCACTCAGTAGTGATCAATTGCTGTCAGGGCAGATGAAGAGATGAAAAGACTTGATAAGCCAGAAATTTTCCTTTCTGCGATCTGTAGAAACAGCAGTGTTCTCCTGGGACCCAGAAGGGAAAGTTTCAGGTTCCCCAGACCCCATCTTTCCTTCCCTCCAAAGGCCCCTAACTTAGAAGATGGCAAGAGCCAAGGGCCCCTTACTTTTCAGCAGCAGATAGCCCTCTGACTCTGGTTCTTGGACAGAAACAATGTTAAATTGCATCTGATTCAGGCACTGTGAAGAGAATTTCCAAAGGACTCCTACTGAGCTGGTGGCTGAACAGTTTCTCACAGAACACCTGCTCCAAGACAAAACGTCCCCTTTGCAAATTTGCAACTTCAGTTGAAAAAGAAGTGCAGACTGCATGCCATTCCTGTCAGAATTGTTCATTCTTGGCTATCTTTGATTATTCTGTATCAGCTTTCACAGGAGAACAACAGAGTTATGCAATAGCATCCCACACATGAATTTAAACCTAAACTGCAATCAAACAAATAAAAAATGAACCTATTCAACTACTTTGGTCACATTTCCTTATTAGGAATATAGGAACTGCTAGATAATAGCAGCACTCAGTAGGCCGAGTGGTATCTATGGAGTGAGAAACAGATACCGAGATCTGAGGTGCTACAGGGTCTGCGGTAAGTACAGATACGCTGTTTAAAAGACGAACCCCCAGTTATCTTGGGGCTTTGACCGTGATGTGTCATTACATGTTAGGCTCTCTGGCTCTCAGCCCTCTCATTCCCTCACTCTTCAAACACTCTCCATATCCTAACCGTGCCAACAATTGCCAAAGCATGACCCTCCACCCAGGTTGATGATCTCTCATTAGTTTAGTTCTGAAAAGGTAACTGTTTCTGTCCCCACAGATGCTGTCTGACTTGTTCAGTTTCTCCAGCATTTTCTGTTTTTATTTCAGGTTTCTGGTAGCTGCACTATATTATTATTGCATTAGTGATAATTTTGCTTCAAGCTCTGACACAGTATTATTGTTCTAAATTCAATTTGCTGTAATTGAGGATGTAGATCTCCTTCATTTGCAAGAAGTATTATTTTTATAGAACAATTACAGCGCAGATGGAGGTCATTCAGTCAGTTATGTTTATGCCGTCTCTCCACAAGAGGACCTCAACTTCTCCTACTTCCACATCCTTTCTGTATACCTCTGCAAATTCTTCCAATTCCTTCTTGAATGTTATGATTGAATCTACCACCATCACCCACTTACGATGTACATGCTTATAGAAGGCTTCTGGATTTCTTTTACACCTCCTGCCCGTCTTTTCTCATACTGTCTCTTTGCTTCCGTTATTTCTACTCTGACTTTCTCTATCCATTGTCTACATTCGGATTGGTTCTCACTTCTATTATCAACCTGTCACCTGTCTTAAACATTCCTTTTCTGCTTCATTTTACTCTTTTTCACTGTGTAGCTTTAGTTTTGCTTATCCTACCTCTCCCTCTTGTGGTGATGTACCTCAATCGTTTGTGAACCGTTTCCTTTTTGAAAAGTCTTCCATTCCAGATTTGTCTGTTAATCTTTGATTCCAAATGACCTAAACCAGACCAGTTCTCAGTCCACTGAAACTAGCAATTCTCAAATTAACTTCCTTTATTCTGTATTGCTGCTTGACCATTTTCATTCCTATTCTAAACCTTATTTACCATGCTACATTCATGTACAGAAAATTAACCACACCTTATTGCATTCTCTCATGCTTTGACATCACCTTACCATTTCTTACTCTATTTGTCCCTAACATTTCTCATTCTTGTGCTTTTGTCTCGCCAATCCTTTAATTGCTTAATTTCCCCTTTCATCTTTCAGCTCCATTCCCCTGCCACATTAGTTTAAACCTTCTCCAAAAACACTAGCAAATTGTCCCGGAAGGACCTCTGTCCTGACTCTGATGATATGCAACACCAGCTGACTTGTACAGGTCTCACCTTCCCCAGAACTGGTGCCACTGACCCAGGACTGTAAAATGACTCTCTCTAGTAATTTCTGTTCTGCCATGCCATTCATCAATTCTATCCTCCTTTTTCTATCCTCTACTCATGAGCATATGACACCAGGAATAATTCAGAGATTACTACCTAGTTGCTACCATAGCTTCCTAAAATCTGCCAGAAGGACCTCATCCTTTTTTCTATGCACATATACACTACTGTTATTGGCCAAGACCTCTGCCAGTTCATCTTCCTTATTCAAGGTGTTGTGGATGCAATCAATGACTTTCCTGATTCTGGCACCAGGGACACAACATACCATTCTGGATTCACATCGGTGCCACAGAAACGCTTGCCTCTTTTTCTAACTATACAGTTCCCAATCACTGCTTTCCCAATTGTCTTTGGATTCCTCTTGTGGAATTGGCATTCCCTCTAACTGGACTTCATGAAAAATGAAAGGCCGTAAAACACTTGGGCACATGGATTGTGGATCAAAGCCATGTGTCAACACAAAACACACAGAAGCAAGCTACATTGTAAGGAGTTAATCTCAAACATTCCAATGTTGCAACAGAGCTAACATTAAAAGGACTGGAATTTGGTACATTATCTCAACAGTGACACAGGATGACTCATTTCAGAAACTCCACAGTGGCATCATGTAACTCATTTCAGAAACTGAAGAGGCCACAGTTACAAATAAGTGGTTCTCAGACAAGTCATTCTCTCCTATTGAGAAAGGAGAGAAAATTCTACATGCATTAGCTTTGGATAAATTGCCTCAGTGAAACCGAGTGGCTGTGGAATTACCATCAGCACTGACTGGGTCCACCTGAAGCAGAGCAGATAAAGATTTACCAGGTTGTTGCTAGGAATGGAGGGTTTGAGTTATAAGGAGGGGTTGGACAGGCTAGGACTTTTCTTTTTAGTGAAGTATAAGAGGTTGAGGGGTAACCTTACAAAATAACGAGCGGTATAGACAAGGTGAAAGCAGCTGTCTTTTCCCTAGAGTGGGAGATTTCAAGACTGGAGGCATATTTTTAAGGTGAGAGGAGTAAGATTTTTAAAAAAAGACATGCGAGGCAATTCCTTTTTTGTTAGAAGTGTTTTTGGTAAGAGTGGCTCATGCGTGGAATGAACTTTCAGAGGAAATGGTACAGTTACAACATTTAAAAGACATCTGGACAGGTACGTTAATACGAAATGTTGCAGGGATATGGGCAAAGCTCAGGCAGGCGGGACGAGTTTAGTCTGAGATTATGGTCAGCACGGACTGCTTGGACCATAGGGTCTGTTTCTGTGCTGTATAACTCGAAGACTCTGACAACATTATGGCTGATTTCATGGTGATCTCCACTTTCTAACTGAATCCTTAATGCCCTCAAGTCCTGTATCAATCAAGAATCTAACTTGGGTTAGAATATACTCAGTGACTTAGCTCCTGCTTCTCTCTGGGGGAAAAAGAATTTCACAGGTTCTCAACCTAAAATAGTAGTGCATTTATTCTGAAACTGTGCCAGCTTTCTAGATTCCCTGTCCAGAAGGAGAGCATCCTCTTAGCACCACCTTGTCAAGCAGCACCCACCCAACTTCAGAATCTTGCATTTTTCAGTAAGACTACCCCTGTGCAGACAGACTGTTGAACATGATGGCAGCGTTTGGTATGCCTGCTTTCAATGATCAGTGTTCTGAGTATACAAATTGGTAGGTCACATTGCAGCCATACAGGACATTGGTTAGGCTGCTTCTAGAATACCACATTTAATTCTGGTCTGCCTGCTATTGGAAAGATATTGTGAAACTTGAAAGGGTTCAGAAAATATTTACAAGGATGTTGCCAGAGTTGGAGGGCTTCAGCTATAGGGACAAGCTGAATAGGCTGGGGCTATTTTCCCTGCAGCAGAGGCCGCAGCTTGACTTTCGAGGCTTATAAAATCATGAGAGGCATGGATAAGGTGAATAGTCATGGTCTTTTCCTCAGGGTATGGGAGTGCAAAACCAGACAGCAGAGGTTACGGTGAGAGGGGAAGTTTTAAAAGAGATCCAAGGGGCAATGCTTTCACATAGAGGGTGGTGTGTGTATAGAATGAGCTACTAGAGGAAGTAGAGGAGGCTGGTACAATGACAACATTTAAGAGACATCTGGACGTGTATATGAATAGGAAGGATTTAGCGGCATAAAAGCCTAGATGCGAATAGTGCTCCAGTTATCTCAGCAACACCCTATACATCAAAACCTCCCTACTTTTATATTCCATTCCCCTTGTAGTTACTGAGGGAAGCGAGAGAGGAAATAGCCGGGGCCCTAACAGATATCTTTGCAGTGTCCTTAGACACGGGTGAGGTCCCACAGGACTGGAGACTTGCTAATGTTGTCCCCTTGTTTAAAAAGGGCAGCAAGGATGATCCAGGTAATTATCGAACGGTGAGCCTGACGTCAGTGGTAGGGAAGCTACTGGAGGAAGATACTGAGGGATAGGATCTATTCCCATTTGGAAGAAAATGGGCTTATCAGTGTCAGGCAACATGGTTTTGTGCAGGGAAGGTCATGTCTTACCAACTTAATAGAATTCTTTGAGGACGTGACAATGTTGATCAATGAGAGAAAGGCTGTAGATGTCATATACATGGGCTTCAGTAAGGCTTTTGATGGCAGGCTGATGGAGAAACTGAAGTCACATGGGGTCCAGGGTGTGCTAACTAGGTGGATAAAAAACTGGCTGGGCAACAGGAGACAGAGGGTAGTAGTAGAAGGGAGTTTCTCAAATTGGAGACCTGTAACCAGTGGTGTTCCACAGGGATCTGTGCTGGGACCACTGTTGTTTGTGATATATGTAAATGATCTGGAGGAAGGTGTAGGTGGTCTGATCAGCAAGTTTGCTCATGACACTAAGATTGGTGGAGTAGCTGATAGTGAAGGGGACTGTCAGAAATTACAGCAGAATATAGATAGACTGGAGAGTTGGGCAGAGAAATGGCAGATGGAGTTCAATCCGGGCAAATGCGAGGTGATGCATTTTGGAAAATCAAATTCAAGGGCGAACTATACAGTAAATGGAAAAGTCCTAGGGAAAATTGATGAACAGAGAGATCTGGGTGTTCAGGTCCATTGTTCCCTGAAGGTGACAACGCAGGTCAATAGGGTAGTCAAGAAGGTATACGGCATGCTTTCCTTCATTGGGCGGGGTAATGAGTACAAGAGTTGGCAGGTCATGTTGCAGTTGTATAGGACTTTGGTTCAGCCACATTTGGAGTACTGTGTACAGTTCTGGTCGCCACAATACCAAAAGGATGTGGATGCTTTGGAGAGGGTGCAGAGGAGGTTCACCAGGTTGTTGCCTGGTATGGAGGGTGCTAGCTATGAAGAGAGGTTGAATAGATTAGGATTATTTTCATTAGAAAGACAGAGATTGAAGGGGGAACCTGATTGAGGTCTACAAAATCATGAGGGGTATAGACAGGGTGGATAGCAAAAAGCTTCCCCCCCCCCCCCCCCGCCCCGAGTGGGGGACTCAATTACTAGGGGTCATGAGCTCAAAGAGAGAGGAGGAAAGTTTAAGGGAGATGTGTGGAAAGTTCTTTCCACAGAGGGTGGTGGGCGCCTGGAACGTGTTGCCAGCGGAGGTGGTAGACGCAGACAAGTTAGCTTCTTTTAAGATATATTTGGACAGGTACATGGATGGGCAGGGAGCAAATGGACACAGACCGTTAGAAAATAGATGACAGGTTAGACAGTGGATCTTGATCAGCGCAGGCTTGGAGGGCCCAAGGGCCTGTGCCTGCGCTGTAGGTTTCTTTGTTTAGTAGGCAACATTTAAATTTGCCTGCATTCACCCTTTTGCAACTAATGTACTTCTCTACCTGAGTCCTAGAATCTCTCTCCATTTAAGCAACATACTGCTTTTCTGAGATAATAGGAACTGCTCCTAAGATGTTGCTTGGCCTGCTGTGTTCATCCAGCTCCACACCTTGTTATCTCTTATACTGCTTTCCTGTTCTGCCTTCCAAAGTGGACAACTTTTTCCACATAACTCATCTGCTAAATTCCTGTCCAATCTCAAATTTTGATGAGTTTTTGCAGATTCCTTGTCTCTTCTTCTCTGCTTAGTGTCCTACATACAATCAGCAACATTTAGCAACTACACATTTGACACCTGTCATTCAAGTCATCGATCTTACGTACAAGTATGCCCAACTATTGCATGACAGTAATTAAGGAAGCACTGAACTGTCAGGGAAATTGAATCAAGTTTGAACATTAAAAAGGTCCCATGCTGTTATTTCAAATGGGGGTGTTCTGTTCATCTTGGTCAATAGTTACACCTCTATCAACAACACTAAGACTAAACACCTGGCCATCAGCATGTTGCTGGTTTATAGGAGCTTGTTGTTCACAACTTCACAGCCAAGTTTTGTTTTCCATGGTGCAAGAGACACCCCAGTAATTCATGGGGACAGCACGAGATTAGAAAAGGCACTTGTTCCTCTTTTAGTCACAAATTCACTTCCTCAGTCCAAATGGGGTGATATCCAAAACAGAGATACACACTAGGGCTCCAGTGAATTGGGTGGACCCACTCGGTTGGTGCTACAGTGCCAATCTCCAACTAGTGGAATTCAGCAAGTCACATGTATACCCATCTGACAGGATGTTGGGCTTAAGGGGGGCTAAAACCATCATTTTATGATGTGTTCTGTTTCTCGTCATAATACTCCAGTTTTTATCCTGCATTCCCCATTAGCTGCAGTCCAGATTACAAGGAGAGTCATTATAACTGGCTCATTGTGCCATGGTAGCCATGGCTGCCTCAGAACTCATGTCCCCACTTTAGGTCCTGTCTTCCCAAGCCCCAAAAAAAAACTTGGTGGCTGGTTTTATTGAGTTAAGGAAGCACAACTTAGGAGTGCACAAGAAAAGTGATCACAAAAGGTGGTAGGCACGCTATGAAAATTCAAGAATGGTTTAGGGGAAACAAATGGTCATATCACCCAGTCAGGCATACATGTGACCCATCCATTAGCTCAGCACATCACAAAACAGCAATGAATTTGTCAGTGCACAGATCAACAATTTTGTCAGATGCAACCGTGTTGAGATACAAATCCAACCACAATCTAATGATATAACAGAACAGGCTCAATGGGCGAAATGACCACAGCCTGCTCATGCAGCATAACTGATGTGGGGAGCAACTCCCACAGACAATACACAACATGCAGTTCCATCTATAGACAATAAGTGCCACAAATAAAGATTTCAACATTGACCTGTTAGCTCTAGATCAAAGACTGCAGATGCTGGAGAATCCAAGATAACAAAGTGTGGAGCTGGATGAACACAGCAGGCCAAGCAGCACCTTAGGAGCACAAAAGCTGACGTTTCAGGCCTAGACTCTTCATCAGAAAGGGTCTTTTTCTGATGAAGGGTCTAGGCCCAAAACGTCAGCTTTTGTGCTCCCAAGATACTGCTTGGCCTGCTGTGTTCATCCAGCTCTACACTTTGTTAGCTCTAGATCAAAGATACCTGTATGGGGAAAGAGGCTAATTCCTGTGCTCACACGCAAGCACTCATCTTACTCGAATGCTCCAGCACCTCAGCTAGAAAATAAGGTATGAATTGTGTCAGCAACACGGGGAAATGGCAAGTTCCAGTTTACAATGTTTGAGTCAATTCATGTTTGCGGCTGGATGTGCAAGGCGGCAGAGGGAGCCAGGAGCAAGAGAGAACCCTCTGTACCATACCACAGTGGTATACAATTTGGCACTGAGGCAGTCAAGAAGTCAGCAATTTCAGATGTTTTATACAAACACATTTTGCTTGGATAGAAGTGATAATGGGAACTGCAGATGCTGGAGAATCCAAGATAACAAAGTGTGGAGCTGGATGAACACAGCAGGCCAAGCAGCATCTCAGGAGCACAAAAGCTGACGTTTCGGGCCTAGACCCTTCATCACAGATCCTCTCTGCTGAAGGGTCTAGGCCCAAAACATCAGCTTTTGCGCTCCCGAGATGCTTCTTGGCCTGCTGTGTTCATCCAGCTCCACACTTTGTTATCTTGCTTGGATAGAACCTTGCTTGACTAGTATCTATTGCTCCTTGAAAATTGGTGCAGAGTCTCTGCCTCAAACTACTGCAGTTCATGTCACAGGGCACAACTGCAGTGCCATTAACAGGGAGTTCTAGGATTCTGACTAACCAACACTTGAGGGCCAGTATTACAAGTCAAGATGAAGTGCGACTTTGTGACTTGTAGACAGTAGTGTACCCATGCGTCTGCTGCTTGTGTCTTTCTGGGGAGTAGAGGTCATGGGTTCAGAAGGTGCTGTAAATGGTCCTTGATGAGTTGTTGCAATATAACCTCTAGATGGCAAATGTTGCTCCCATAGTACGCTGCCAGGTGGAAGGATTAAATGTTGTAACGGATGGATGGGTTGTTGATCAAGTAGAGCTGCACTGTCCTAGGTCATGTTGAGCTTCAAGTGTTGTTAGACGTGCAACTTTTCTCGGCAAGGGGAGTATATTTCATTACACTCCTGCTTCATGCCCTTTAGATGAGGAGTCAGGAAATTTATCTCCAGACAAGCCTCCATGTGCTCCACACAATTACTGGAACACAGCAAATTAGCAGACTTTGCAAAGATTTCACCAAGTGGGAAAGGATTCAAAGCAGGACAAATCAAAACACCAAGCATTTTAATGGTGCAAGCCCCGATCCATTCAAGTAATGGTATGAAACACAAAGCTAGTGGTACAACCTCAGAGACATAACTGACCATGTTTTACAAAATCATACAAGTTGATTAACTTGGCACCACTTTGTCATGCAAATACATTTTTAAAAAACTTTCCCACTTCTGATTCATAGTGAGGAATAGTTTCATGAGCTGTCCACAAATGACTCACTCTCACGGGTCACTCATTTCTAAACATGAAATCAATTGTCTCAAAGACAGGCCAGGCCCTTCCCAGAAGCTGCCAGGGTTGGAGAGAACACGCCGGTGGATTTGTTCTTTCCCTGGTCCAGACATACCAACCTATCATCATTTCCACCACTCAGATTCTTTCCTACCTCTATACTAAAGAATGTCCTTGCTAAGTAAACCATCTGATACAAATCAAGGTACCTATGTGACAAAACTCTCAATATCATTCTCAACCAACTACACAAGCAGCCAGGGCATTCTGCTAACACTTTTATCCTACAAGAGGAGTTTGAGGGAGGAGACTGAGCCTGCAATTTTGAGTTTGAAAGAACGAGAGATGATTTTATTGAAGCATTCGAAGTTCCTAAAGAGTTCAATAAAGTAGGTGCAGCAAGTATGTTTACCCCAGAGATTAGGTCACTAAGTACATAAAACGGGATTAATAGATTTCTAGATATTGACGATATCATGAAATAGTGGGGCTAGAATAGCCTTGGAGTGGAAAGCCAGTCACAAACAGAGAAGGCTCAAGGGGCCAACTAGGCTTCCACTTGCACCTATCACCTGTCCCTGCATACAGACCAAAGTTTTATGCCTAATACCAAGCAACACACTTTAGCTAGAGGCCGGGGTCAGTAGGTTACACTTGTCACCAAGTGACCAGGTTCTGGCTTCAAGTCCCACTCCAAGGCTTGAGCACAAAACACAAGTCCTAGTGCAGTACTGAGGGAGTTCTGCAGTACCAGAGGTATCAACTTTCAGATCACATGTTAAATAGGGGCCCCTTTGGCCTGCTCAAGCAGACTTAGACCTCGCAGTTACGATTTCGAATAGCAACAGGTTTGGCCTCCCAGAAGACTTGACCGATTGGTATGCCTCAATCAACATCACATGAAAAAAAAGCCATGTTTGGTCATCATCTGATTATTGAGCAAAGAAATTTGCTAATTCCAAATCAGTGGTTGCACTGCCAACTTTAGAGACTGCACTTCAGGAAAAGCACTTTATTGGCTGGAAAGTGCTTTGAGCTGTGTGGTAGAGCTGTAAAAACGGAAGTAATTTTTGTACTCTTCCACCTCAATAGTCTTGAAGGTACAACAGCCTCACCAAGAATGATGGATTTTGCTTATGTGGAGTGGCTGAACTAAAAATGTTTCTCCTTGGAACAAGGGGTGAAGGAGGAGATTTAACAGGTGTTCAAAATTAAGTTACAAAAAGGTATTTCAGATTGTAGGAGGGTTAATAAAAGAGGGTCACAGATTGACAGAAACCAATAGAAGAAATAAAGAGGCTTTTTCTATGAAAATGGTTGTGTTCTGGAATATGCTGCCTGGAAGAGCAAGAGAAGCAGTTTTAGCAGTAGCTTTCTTAAGGATTTTTCTTAACCCCTGCCCTGTAGTGTTAAGAGTAAGGCAGTGGGACCGATTAGACAATTCCTTCAAAGTATTAGCGCAGACACTAGGGCAGAATGGGTTTCCTTCAGAGGTACAAATTCAACATTAACACCAGTTAGCTTGTACCACACATTGCTAATCAAGAAAGCTTTAGGGGCTTCACCCCAACTCATTAACCACCAACCTCAATGTTCTTGCCTTGCAAATGGCCTTGAAAGCATAAAAATCATGAGCAAATCTAAACAATGTTTTCAAAAAGAAATACTTTTACAAGCCAAACCTATCTCTCAGTGCAAAAATAAAAAAAGCACAGGGGAGGGGGGCATCACAAGAGCAACATTTGCTCCTGAGATTTCTTGCCAATCAAACTATGTGAGAAAATTCTGGAATGAAAAATTTTCATTTGGAGGTCACGTAAGGCTACCATAACAATCGGAATCTGTGTCAGTGCATCCAGTATCAGGTCAATAACATGCAAAAAATGCTTGAGACATTGTGCTCACTGGAGCATCCCATTCTATCGCCGTTCACTTAATGCAAGTCACAAGCCTGCCAGTTGAAACCTTTTGAAAGTGCTTACAAGTGGGTACAGGTTTACCGCAAACTCCATTTTACACACAGTTGCCTCGCAGCAAGGATGGGTGCATTGGACGCTCCATCCCAATTGCATTCTCCCAAAACAAATCGAGGAGTACAAATGACCTTCCAGACTAAGCCCACCTATCAGGGTCAACTAAATGACACTTGGATACAATCACTGGATTGTTAAGATGATGCACACACTGATCCAATCAGCACCGAGAGTTTTATGGGGGCTGAATGCAGGCAAGGCTACACTCTGACAGCAAGTGGTAGTAACCACAGCAGAGTGGTTAGCAATGCTGCCTCACAGCACCAGGGACCCGCATTCAATTCCGGCTTCGGGCGACTGTGTGGAGTTTGCACATTCTCCCCGTGCCTGTGTGGGTTTCCTCCGGGTGCTCTGGTTTCCTCCCACAGTCCAAAGATGTACAGGCTAGGTGGACTGGCCATGCTAAATTGCCTGTAGTGTTCAGGGACGTGTAGATTAGGTGGGTTGTAGGGTACTGGGTCTGGGTGGGATGTTCCGAGACTCGATGCGGACTTGTTTGGCCGAAGGGCCTGTTTCCACACTGTAGGGATTCTGATCCTGATGCATAACTGCGCAATTATGACAAAAACGTGCATTTAGCCAGTATCATTTAATTTCCCCAGCGTATCACCAGACAAGATTTGATTCTGAGCCACAGAGACGATACACATCAGACCAAAGATTTGGCCAAAGAGGCAAGTTATAAGGATTCATAGAGGAGAGAATTCCAGAACATAGGCCCCATGGTAATGGGACAATGCAAACGAATCAGGTAGGTGCAAAAGTGTTGAAACCGAGGAGCACAGAGACCTCCAAGGGTTGTAGATGGCTAGAGATTGGGAGGGGTGCACCTTGGAACAGGAACATATTAAAAAATAACAAGGCACTGCCAGACTATGGGTTAACAGGTCAGCTGCACTGGTGGGAGGGAAGGCTAGAGAACATTTGAGCCTGGAGATAACAAAGGTACAGAACTGCACACGTGAAGACAATCTCTCCATTCATGCTCTTACTCCACTAAAGGCTAGTTACAATTAAACACAGCAGGCCAAGCAGCATCTCAGGTGGTCCTGAGATGCTGCTTGGCCCGATGTGTTCATCCAGCTCCACACTTTGTTATCTTGGATTCTCCAGCATCTGCAGTTCCCATTAACTCTAGTTACAATTAGACTTGCAGCCCATTCCATCTTTCGAATAATGGTGCAGGAACATTGGTGTTTAAAAAGATCATGGGACTGAATATGCTACCATTCAGTTTCTGTGGTAATGATGAACACCCAAGAATCTACAGACATGACCTAGCAGAAAAATGTGCTCCTTAAAAGGTGGGGCAAATGTTGTTTTTAAAAAGTACCCTGCTAGATAGTCCCACATGTAGAGACAATACATTTCAAAAATCACTAAATAAAACTGCTTGATTCCAGGCAATTTTAATATTGATATCCGCAGCTCAAAACCACGTGTAATTAAGAGGAAGTAAAGCAAAATCCGTTTACAAAAAAGCTTCAACGCAGTACTCACACTGGACAAAACTCAAATCTTGTGCAATTTTTTTAAAATTATACCAAACAGGAATGAACTTGTGCCATAACTTATGAAGCATGGGTGCAATTTTAAAATCTCACACAGAAGACAGAACTCTGAAAAGAGAACGCATTTAACTCCATCTAACATCGCATCATTACGAATGTGCTCAAGCGGCATCGTTTTAACCTCAAAATCACAAACACACAACGTTAAGTCAAAAACCTTCCTCTTTTAAAAAAAAGATTAATTTTTCAGACACATTTATGCTGTCAGTCAGCTTATTGCAGGGGCAGAATACACCTTCCAGAACAAACATGAGCAAAAAAACAACTCTCCCACATGCAAGCCAGCATTTTCTAAAATAAAGCACAAAAAACTAAACACAGATAATCACTGTCTATAAACAGCGCCAATTTCTCTCGATATTGGAATGTTACACACCCAAACAGCAGCTTCAGGTTAAAAGAAAATAAAATCTTAAAAAGAACCATTTGCCTTCACAGCATGGCCCTGCATTCTCCCCTTTTATCATAAGCAATTTTTTTACCTCCTGGAAGCCTGGTCTGTCGTGCGCCATTTGGATGAATATACAAATAGTTTTTTTTAAAAACATCTATACAAACACAAAAAAGAAAACACTGCAGGATTAGATTCAGTCCTTTTCTTGCCCAGATATAAAAAAAATTTGAGGGAGAGCAATGAGTCTGCTCCAACCAGTGAGCAATGTGGACGAAGAGAGGGCTGTATGTCAGGTTTTGGTGCTTAGTCAGTGCCTGCACAGGGCCTCAGGCTCCACGCGCGCTCTCTCTCTCTCTCTCTCTCTTTCCCCCTGCAACACTCCACCTTCGACATACAAATATAGATACAATACTAAGAGATTTTGGATTGGGAGTGTGGGAAGATTTCCCAAAAGAGGTAGGGAGAATACAAGGGAATCTATTGTACTCTGTATTTACAGAAAAATATACACACAATTTTAAATAAATCTACTCAAAATATATACATGGGGAGAAGGTATATAATGGATGATTAAAAGGACAGACATTTCCTGAAGAGGGTACAGGGCAAGAGACCAGGTTGTGGCTTCAAGCTCTTGCATTTTTTAAAAAAAATCTTTAGAAAGGTGTAAAATTTTTCCCCTGTTAAAACCAGTAAGACAGAATCTCTTCCAACCTCCCCCCTCAATGTAGACCGATCATGTTTGAAATAAAAATCACAGGCACGATCTGAGGGAAGAGAAGGTATAGGGTGTAAGAGGGAAGCTTGTGACCTCATTTTCCTGAGGTCATCTGCCCTGACTGTATTGAAAACTGTTCCAACTCTGTTTCTTCCTTCAGTACCCCTTTTTAAAATAAAAACAATAAAAGGCAGATCCACTCCTCCTAACACACACACACGTTTTCTGGAACAAAAAAGTGTTTGCTTTCTGAATAAGTGGGGGCTGGCAGGGGACAGGTTGAAGGTAACACAAGAGATTGGGGGGGGGGGGGTGCTTGTCTTGCACTCCTCTCCAAGGTCCTTTAACCATTTCTTCTTGTTAGGTATTCCCTAATCAGGGAGGGACAGAGAAAATCCTTCCACTGTCTTCCCCCTCCCCATCTAAAACCAGAACACACCTCTCTCCCTCTGCACCAACAACAAACTCCCACTGGTTTTAAAAAAAGAGATATATAATTAAACAAAATATAAAATTAAAATGGCGGGTCTATTTCAGGGCCTCCCCAAATCTACCTCAATTGGCCAGAAATCGTCTTCCCCTCGTTCAGGGATTGATTATTCCTCCCCCCCCCCGACAACTCTTTTCAACCCCTCCCCCACCCACCAACACACACACACACACATTTCCAAAGCAAAGGGTGAGGAAGGGGGAAGAGAAGAGCTGGCTTTAAATAAAATGGTGGTGGTTGTTTGTGGCTGGAAGGTGGTTTGGTCAGAGGAGCTTCTTGAATTTTTCTAAAGGATTTTTGATTTTTTTTTAAAAGAAAGAAACAAACCCCGGAGGAGGAGGAGGGGGGGTTGTTTTCGATGCCCCCTTTTTTTTTTAAAAATCCCTCGGGTTTTTTTCCTGCTTTCCTTTCCGTCCCGTCGAGGTGGGGGGCAGAGAAAATATAAAGAAGACAAGGTTTCGACATTTCTTTTCTCTGTGTGTGTGTCTGTCTCTCTCTCACCTGAACAACATCGGCCATGTTGTCGCCTGCCCGCCGCCGCCGCCACCGCGATGGACCCCCCCCTACCCCACAAATCCGGCGGCCCCGCACTGCGCACGCGTCCGGAGAAAGCCTGTTGTAAGGGGAGGGGGGGCGGAGAGACGATATGGGGTTTTACTTAGCGTGCTGCGGGGGGGAGGGGAGGAGGCGCCGACCTCCTCCGACGTCGCCGCCCTGGAGGACTCGGAGGATCGGTTCTACCCGGCTGGGAAGGGAAAGGGTGACGCAGCGCATGCTCAGATTATTTCCACGCGTCCTGCTTGGGGGGGGGACGGGTGGAGGGAGTATGACGAGGGTGAAGGGTGCGCGATCGTGGTTCGGAGGGAACGAGGGCAACTGCGCGTACTCAGTCCCTTTGTGCCGTTTTCGTCCTTCAACGCACCTGCCTCATCTCCTAACCGGAACGAGTACGCCGGCGCTCGGTGAGGTCCCTTTCGTTGAGGGGGCATGGAATGTGGGTGGGGGGGGGCGTGCGCGCTGGAGGGCAACCGCGCGTGCGCCGTCCCTTCATTGCGGGGCGGATGAGACCTGGACGATGGCGTCTGCGCAGTGCCGGCGCGGCGCGAGGGCCGGAAAATGCGCGTGCGCATTCCCTCCATTGTGGACGGGCAATGCTCGACCAGCGCGCCTGCGCAGTTGCGGAACCGTCTTTTTGTTTGGCTAATAGATGGGGGTGGGGTAGCGACGAATGATTGACAAGAAGTTCCCGCCTAACCGTCGGGTCTGCGCAAGCGTCGAAGGAAGTGCGGTGAGTTTTTAAAAGATTTGTTTGTCTGTTCGTTGTGTTTTGGATAAGGTAGGGCTGTAAGGACTCAACGGTTGTCTAGTCGGATCTCTAAGCGGGAAGGCGGTTAGGCCTGGGAGGGGTCAATATGAGTGGCGGTGCCGTTGTTTGTGGTGGGGGGGGGCGTGCGGATCTGCCTTTCCGCGACATCGCCGCCCTGCAGGACGGGAGGTGCCTGTGCTCCCGACGGGTGAGCAGTGGCTTTGGCTGAGCCGAGTCCACTGGAGGAACTGGGGTGGATTCACCTAGAAGGGAGCAGATTCAGTTTTTCTCTCCCAACCGCCGCCGGTTCTCCCTCCCCAAAAAAAATTCTGAATCCTCGCCATTGGAAACACTGGAGTGGAGTTTGTTGCTGAGGAATTCTTCCTCTTTCAGGAGGGGAATGGATTTGAATTCCTACTCCCTCCTCCCCACAACTGCATTGGCAGGGAGTACTGAAAAAGCTGGGGTGGATTAATAATTAAAGGAAATGATTTGTTTTATTATTGTCACACGTACTGACATACAGTGAAAAGTATTGTTTCGCATGCTATCCGGGCTAATTATAGCTTGTGGAAAGACATCAGGATAGTACTGAAGTAAGTCCATAGAGGCCAGTGTCCTGTCACCAAGTCACCCTTTATTTATAGTCCTAGACTCTGATCCAGCTTCATCAGGGTGAACAGAATCTCAAACAGAAACTCCAATGAAGAGTCATCCAGACTCCAAATGTTAGCTTGCTGCCTGACCTGCTCTGATCTCCAGCATTTGTTGTTTTCAGAACCTCTGACACTCACATTTATGCCAGTCAGCCAGGGATTTTCTGATGAAGGGTCTAGGCCTGAAATGTCAGCTTTTGTGCTCCTAAGATGCTGCTTGGCTTGCTGTGTTCATCCAGCTCCACACTTTGTTATCCCTGATTGGACCAGGTTAACAGCTCTAATCTGGCAACTCATTCAATTAAGTCCTCCTGGCTGACCTTGTTACAACACGACAGAATGGAATGCAGAATACAGTGCTAAACAAATACAGAGAAGGTGCAGAGAAAGACTAACTCTGATATGAGAGAGGTACTTTCATAGGTCGCTTGGAGCTAAAACATTAACTCTTCTTTCTCTCCACAGATGCTGCAACACCTGCTGAGTTTCTCCAACTCTTTCTGTTTATGAATTAGAGCTCCAAGTCCTTTCCCTGGAAGCCCTGATTTGGTGCTGGGTTGAGATAAAGTGAAATGGGGGAACTCATTCAAAACACCAAATTGGATCCATGCTTTGGATTTTAAAGGAATGGACTTGAACTCATTTGCAACACTGGGTTGGATTTGACTGGGGAGAGGGGAACTACTGGAAACATTGGCATAGATTGGAGATGGTGGCTTTCTGCAATAATTTTTACTGCTGCAGAACATCTACAGAGACCATACATATGGAGCATAGAATTTGCAGGGGTGAAATTAGAACGAGGAAAGGCAAGGGAAAATGTATTCCCAGATAAAATCATGGAAACCTCAATAATATTTTCTGAATACATTGAGAACAACTAAGAAAAAGGTATACTTGCAAAACATAAATATATTTTAATAAAATCTGTGATATCTTTTGCAACCATTTGATTTCTCAGAAGTGTTGTCACTGTTGTAGGAAATGTATCCTAAAATCCTTATGGTGTGGAAGCAGGCTATTCAGCCCATTGAGTTCACACCGATCCTCCGAAGAGCATCCCAACTAGACCCACCCTCTTACCCTATCCCTGTAACCCTGCATTTCTCATGGCTAATCCACGTAGACTGCACATCCCTGGGCAGAATGGACAATTTAGCATGGCCAATCCACTTCACCTGCACGTCTTTGAACTGTGGAAGGAAACCAGCACACCCACAAAGAATGTACAAACTCCACACAGTCACCTGAGGGTGGAATCAAACTTTTGTCACTGGTACTGTGAGGTAGCAGTGCTAACCACTGTGCCACCCGTTAAAATGTTTGCCTTGGATTGTAGGTAACTAGCCTGGTGACTTTGCCATTATACCACTGTGGCATCCAATTTGTGCACAGTAAACTACTGCAGTTGGCAATGTGATACAATCCCAGATCATGTTTTTATTGGTGTTGGCCCCTCACCACTATGGCTTTGTTTTGACGTTGTTTGGGCTACAGCCTGCTGAGAGAGAAGCTAAGTAGATTATTATCTACCGTTTACTGTGAAAACCCATTCAGAGGCTAGTGTGAGAGCTGTTCTCATGAAAAGCCTCTGAATTCTTGATGACTCCTGAATGACCTGTCTCTGCAAAAGTCCTAGGTGACAATTTCCTGTGTTTAGTGCCACCTGGCTATGTGTATGAGGAAAGCAACTGAACGGCATTTTGAGCTTTCCACACAAAATGCTTTTTACTTTTTAAGGACTAATCATTTTTAGCCAAGTGTTTATCTTGTCAAACTTACTCCCTCTGGAGAAACCTCTTTTTGCTCTTTAATTGGTGTTCATTTATTCAAAAGGATAAATATTATTTCATATTCTAAACTCACTGTTAATCAATTTTACATCTTCTCTGAATGATTTCCGTTTTGTTTATGCAATAAATCAATAATTCTCTTGTTTAGAAAGTAATCTGGCTGATGTTTATTTTTATTCTAAACTCAATATGGATGAAGTGGATAACTGTTAATATTGGGTAATCGAGTAAAGCTTTTCAAAATTTATGTTATGACTAGTAGTAGAATGGTGGGATCAGGGGATGACAATGCATTGTCCAATGTCAATTGTAACAGGAAAGATTGAATAATCTGGGCAAGGATTGTTCTTTTTGGCATAGAGGAAGCTGAGGAGAAATTTAACTGAGGTGCATAACATCATGAAAGGCCTTAGAGCGGATTGAAAAAGTTTATTGGGAGAGCCGAATAACCAGTGAGTATAGATTTAAAGTAGTTGGTAGAAACATGGAGTGGGGGAGTGTTGAAACATAAATGTTTTTCACCAGGTGGTAGGACGCCTTGAAGATACTGCCTGAATTGATTATGTTAACTATAACAGACTTTTAAACAGTAACGGAATCAAAGGATTATGGGTAAAAAGTCAGGAAAGCGGAGTTAAGGATTATTTGATCAGCCACGATCTCGTGGAATGCCAAAGCAGACTTGATGGGCTGAATGGTCGACAGGTAATTCTCCTATAATGCAACAGTTGCATTCTTGTCTGACCTCGCACTGTAGAAAATAGTGTTACAGGGAAATAGAAAATTGCTATACATGTACGGCAGGAAGTTCATGTTATCCAAACAGTGTCCACTATTTATCATTTACATTACAGCTAATTCGTGTTAACAAAACACACGTTATAGCAGAACTACCTGTAATTCTGCAGTTATACCTTATAAAATAAATTGGTACGTACTTTAATCTACAGGGCTGAGCACCAACAGCAGGAATGTAGGTATAATTGTGGAGCTTCTTCTCATCTGGAGTGGACAGGAAGAGCCAAATGGCCTCTTTCTGAGCTGTAAACTCCCTGTGAGGCAGATGTTTCCCATGTTAATTTGAAGTGCTTGGCCAAGTGTGTTAGCTGGTGATTCATTAAGAGCTGACAGGCTGAGCAAGGTGGAAGAGGGGAGCCCACCCTAACACAGCCCTCGATAAGAGGGAGCCAAGCCACCAACCAGTCAGAGACTGGTTATTTCCTAAAGTCAGCCAAGCAAGACTGACCTATCCCTTGGGTATCCAGTTCTTATTTTCTTCCTCATTGGGGCAAAGGAAGTTCAGCGAGAGGGGGTGGATTTGGCTTTCAGAGACCACCCCATTGCTCAACATAGAACATAGAACATTACAGCGCAGTACAGGCCCTTCACCCCTCAATGTTGCGCTGACCTGTGAAACCAAACTGAATTCCATCTAACCTACACTATTCCATTATCATCCATATGTTTATCCAATGACTATTTAAATGCCCTTAAATTGGCAAGTCTACTATTGTAGGCAGGGCATTCCACGCCCTTACTACTCTGAGTAAAGAACCTATCTCTGACATCTGTCCTATATCTGTCAACCCTCAATTTAAAGCTATGTCCCCTCGTGCTAGCCATCACCATCCGAGGAAAAAGGCTGTCACTGTCCACCCTATCTAATCTTCTGACCATCTTGTATGTCTCTATTAAGTCACCTGTTAACCTTCTTCTCTCTAACGAAAACAGCCTGAAGTCCCTCAGCCTTTCCCCATTAGATCTTCCTTCCATACCAGGCAACATCCTGGTAAATCTCCTCTGCACCCTTTCCAATGCTGCCACATCCTTCCTGTAATGCGGCGACCAGAACTGTACACAGTTCTCCAAGTGCGGACACACTAGAGTTTTGTACAGCTGCAACATGACCTCATGGCTCCAAAACTCAATCCCTCTATCAATAAAACCTAACGTACCATACGCCTTCTTAACAACCCTATCAACCTGGGTGGCGACTTTCAGGGATCTATACATGTGGACACCGAGATCTCTCTGCTCATTCACACTACCAAGAATCTTACCATTAGCCCAGTATTCCTGTTACTCCTTCCAAAGTGAATCACCTCACGCTTTTCCGCATTAAACTCCATTTGCCACCTCTCAGCCCAGCTCTGCAGTTTATCTATGTCCTTCTGTAACCTGAAATATCCTTCCGCACTATCCACAACTCCACTGACTTTAGTGTCATCCGCAAATTTACTAACCCATCCTTCCACGCCCTCATCCAGGTCATTTATAAGGATGACAAACAGCTGTGGCCCCAAAACAGATCCTTGCGGTACACCACTAGTAACTGAACACCAGGATGAACATTTCCCATCAACCACCACCCTCTTCTTCTTCTTACAGCTAGCCATGTCTGTGGTGATTTTGAGACCCCTTCTTTCCCCATAACCGAGCCGGCAGATGTCATGGCTTCCCAATTAAGTAATAACCATCTACCCATCCCAAGGAAGGCACATGATTGGGGAGATGGCAAGTTGAGGCCCTTAAGTGGCCATTAATTGACTACTTTAAAAAAGACCTTAATAGCTAGCAAGCAAAAAAAAAGCACAAGGAGTTTCTCACCCCAGATGTGATTCCAGTGATGGCAGGAGGGGTCCTTTTGTATTCAAGGACCAAATGGGCTGATCATTTGCCCTACTTGCCACCCTCAGCAAATTGGGGAAAACAGTTACAGCCCGTGTTTTAGACAAAAAAAAGATTCTTTCTGCACAAGGTATATTAATAACACAGTCTTTCAAACATTCAAGATGATCCTTAGAAACACATACAAGACCATTAAGAGACTTGACTGAGTGGATGCTGATAGGGTGTTTTACCTCATGGGCGAGATGAGAACAAGGTGAGGTACCTTCTGTTTAAGACAGAGATGAGGATAAATTTCTTCCCAGAGGATGATGAGTCTGTGAAATCCTCACCCCACAAAAAGCAATGGGGGCTGAGTCATTGAATGTAGACAAGGCTGGGTAAAGTAGATTTTTGATCAACGAGAGGGTCAAAAGATATGACGGTGAGATGGGAAACAACGAAACTAGAAGTAGAAACAGGGTGTTTGACTTTGAGCGGCTCCACTCTTCAATGTGAACATGGTTGATCCTCTACCTCAATGCCATATTCCTGTTTTTCCCCCACATTCCTTTGATGTCTTTAAAGTTTAAAAATGTATCTATCTGTTTCTTGAATATATTCAGCAATTTAGCCTCACAACTTTCAGTGGTAAAGAATTCCACAGGTTTACTACCCTTTGCATGAAGAAATTTTTCCTCATCCGAGTCCTTAATGTTCTACTCTATATCCTGTGACTAGTTATAGATTCCCCAACTACTGAAAACATCCTCCTCACATTTAGTGTGGCCAACCCTGTTAAAATTTTATGTTTTCAGTCAGGTCCCCTCTCGTACGGACTCATATGACAGTCCTGCCATCCCGCTATCAGCCTAATGACCTTCTGCTGCATTTCCTCTACGAGGACTATATAGTTTCTTAGGTAGGGAGATCAAAACTGCACACAATACTTCAGGTGTGCTGTTACCAAGACCCTAGATAACTGCCGCAGTACTCAAATCCTCTTGAAGGCCAATATACCACTTATCATCCCAGTTCCTTGCTGCACCTACCTAACTGAGGTTGAGGCCACTATCAGAGCAGTCATGATCTTCATGAGTGGCAGAGCAGCCTGAATGACCTAATTCAACGTTTCTACAGCCCCTCTTAAATACTGAAAGTCACACAGTTTGCCTTCCTCCTCTTCCTCCCCAGAATTCAACTTCTTCTAAATATCCAGCGAGCCACTGAATGTCAGACCTGCCATTTGTCCCATCAAGCCTGTGCAGATCTTTGTAGGAGCAACTTTACAATCCTGCAAATTGGTTCTCTCCTAGGAGACACCTTTGCGCATTGGAGCCATTCCATTAACATCCAAGGATGCACAGGAGCTTTACACAAGAATAGTCTTTCAACACAATGACAGAACTTCTGGAATGTGGCCTTTGTGACAGTAACATTGAATATGAAAGCAAGGACGTGCTTTTGAATTTGTTTAATAAACACTGGTTCAGCCTCTGCCGAGGTATTGTGTCTTGTTCGGGACCTGCTTTTCAAGAAAGATGTGAAGGCTTTGGTAGGATGTGAAATAGAATGGAAATGCTCCCAGGGATGAGAGGACTTCAGTTATGAAGGTAGATTGGATCTGTTGAACTATTTTTCCTGGAGAAGGCTGACAGGCTATCTGACAGATATGCTCAAATTCATGAGAGGCCAGGACATTGATAGGGAGAAACTGTTCCAACTCATGAAAGGATTGAGAACAAGAGGGCACAGAGTGAAACTAATTGGCAAGACAAGGCAAAAGTGATATAGGGGAAACCTTTTCTTTTAAAGCAGTGGGTGGTTAGGGTCTTGAATCCACTAACTGAGCCTGTGGGGAGGCAAGTTCAATGAAGACTTTCAAATGGGAACTGAACAATTTTCTACAAAACATCGATATGCACAGCTAAGGGGAGAAGGCAGGAGCACAAAGTGAGAACCTCATTTGGTGAGTTAATGCTGACATAATGGGCTGAATAGTCTCTTTCTGCCCTTTGAGTTACTGTCCAACAGCTCCATCCACCAAACGCAAGTTAGGCATGTAATGGAATTCTCCCCACTTGCAGGGATGAGTGCAGCACCAACAACACTCAAGATGCTTGATTCCAATCCAAGCCAAAGCAGTCCACTTGATATCCACCACAATCATAAATATCCACTCATTCCACCATGCCCTGCCCTTTGGACAGCACCTTCCAAAACCCTTAAACTCTACAAACTGCAAGGACGAGAGAACATTGCTAACAGACATTTTCTCCAAAACCACTCTCCATCTTGACTGGGAAATATATCACTATTTTTTCAGCGTTGTTGGATCAACACCCTGGATTCCTTCCCATTAGGATTATAACTCTGCCTACTCCAAGTGGACTGCAATAGTTCATGAAGATACTCACTACTACCCTCTCAAGGACAACAAGAGATGGGCAATAAGTGTTGGCCCAGTCAATAATATTCACAATTCATGAATCCAGCAGTGATGCTTGTATTCTGTGAAGAAGAAGCTTTGGAAAGTAATAGATCAGTATTCTTGAACCAATAAAAAGCTTTCCATTGTAAACAAACCTTAGTTCTGAAGGATAGTCATTGGACACAAATCGTTAACTCTATTTCTCCCTCCATTGATGCTGCCAGTACTGCTGAGTTTCTCTAGCTCTTTCTGTTCCTGTTTCAATGTTCACAATACTCTCGGGTGACGCAGGAGAAATCAATTCTCAGGGTCGTCTCAAAAGTTAAAGATTTTAAAAGGAATGCCAAACTCCTCGATGTACCTCTTGTCTAGACCCAGGTTAGCAGGAAGCACAAACTAGATTTCTGTACTTAATAAAAAAAACCTATTAATTCCAAATAAATTCATTCCAGCTATGGTTAACAATTTTGAACAACCAGCCTATTGCTACTAATTAAAATTCTAATTCCCTTATAAATTCCACCTTACTTATGCATACATGTACACACAGACAGGAAAATAAAATCGGGTGCTATGGATGGGGAGGGGTGGGGTGGATTTATCAGGAAAGCAACGTAATCGGGTCTGGTGAAATGTTTCTTGTGCTGGTCAGAACATTGCTTCTTGGTCTTCCATTTTACTAGTTTGAAGTTCAAATCACACCCACTGTAGGTGAACAGACCACATGTTTCACAATCAACAATCTCCGAGGACACAATTTTGAAGTGAGATATGAGGCAGATACTACATCTGAATTGCAGAGCAGATCACCCAACTCCATACAAAGACCAAGAGCTTCCTCTTGATCTGCACATTAATGGTCTTGGCTACAAAGATGGATACATTCTCAACATTGGCTTGCTACACTTTGGCAACATCCAGTGCAAACAGTTGCAGTTGGCAACTGCTCAATTTCTGTAGATGTGTTACCAAAGATCATTCTCTGGACACACCCCAACAATATCAAAAGAGCAGATTATTTCAGAGATACTATCAACTGCAGATGTTGCAGAATCTGAGATAACAAGGTGTAGAGCTGGATGAATGCAGCAGGCCAAGCAGCATCAGAGGAGCAGGAAGAAGGGTCTTCCTGCTCCTCTGATGCTGCTTGGCCTGCTGTGTTCACCCAGCTCTACACCTTGTTACCTGAGAAGATTAGTTTATTTTGACCATTTAGAGACCAACTTGATATATCTCGACAAGTCATTTTCAAGGGTGTAAGAATTCCTAATATCTAACATAACAGGTGGCAGGAAACAGAAAAGCAATATACCACTTAAGTGGAAAGAAATTGCCAGACATTCTGGTGTCCTGGTACACAAATCACTAGAAGTTACGCAGAGCAAGTGATCAGGATGGCGAATGCAATATTGTTACTTACTGCAACAGGAATTAAATAGAAAAGTGGGATATTTTGCTATAGTTGTACAGGCTACTGGTGAGGCCATGTCTGGAGTGCTGTGCACAGCGTTGGTCTTGTTATTTAAGAAAGGTTGTAAATGTGCCTGAAGTAAATCAGAAATGGTTAAATGAATAGCTGCTTGGGGTTGAGGAACAAATCAACCCATTTGATTGGCACCATGTCCACCCGCTACCTCACTCACGCAGTGGCAGCTGTGTGTCCCATCCACAAGGCACACTGCAACAACTCACCAAGGCTTCTCTGAGAGCATGTTTCAAACTAATGACGTTGACAGCCCAGGATGCATGGGAACACCGCTGCCACCTGGACATTTCCTTCTCAGCCACTCGCCATCCTGTCAGGGAATGCCTTTGGCCGTTTCTTCACTGTGTCTGGGTCAAAATCCTGGAACTTCACACCACTATTGCCCCTAACTGTATAGTGGGTATCCCTACACCACATGGCAGCTCATCACCACCTTCTCAACAGGCAATTAAGAATGGATTACCCTATGCCTAAGCAAAACCGTGTTTTAATTGCAATAATTGTCGGCACTGTGAGAAGAATCCCTTGCAGGGAGTGTATTAATGTGCACAACAGCACATCCGTCACACAAAAAACAAAATGAAGGGCATCCAGCCCTGCCCTCCCCTTCCCCAACTTTGCAAGAGGACCTGATGCCAAACAGTTAATATATTATCATATGTGACATCACAAACATTGGACACCTCATAGTGCACACACCCACAATTATTCGAAGCTCAATAAGTCTTACAAAACAAAAAGATTGTTGGCAGAGTACCCACACCTCCTCCTCTGCCAAAAAAGAAGCCAATGTATACACACACATTATTCAGATCAACAGGCCATTCTGTGATTGAAACACTCATCTCCCTGGGTGCCTAGGGTGTTCATTTATCGTGACGTTTTGCACCATGAATTGAGTCTGTGAGCGACACAGAAGAGATTCTAAGATAACAACAACATGGAACTCGGTAGACCCTGGACCCTGCAAGCAATCTTGTCACTCACATACTGAAAATATTCTTATGACTGAGGAAATTCAGTTCTTAACCGAAAGAAGCACGGTCAAGAGAGCAGGGTGATTTTACTGCAATATCTATCAAGGCTCTTGGCTGTATCATGCAGAAGCTCATCTTAAAGAGCCACAGGGAAATAATGAAAATATCATCAGAAAATTAACCACAGTCACAGGGCAAAGGAGGAGGGAGAGGAGAGGGGGTTATGGAGACCAGGCAACACAAAGGGACAAGAATTAAGCCTGAACCTCAATATAAATTCACAATTGAAGATGACGATGATGACGATGAAGAAGAAGTGTGTGAGTTTGACACGTATGATCTGGATCAAAACAAAAGGCAGCGGCAAGAGGTGAAAACGGAAAAGGATGAGAACGAGAGACGTCAGGAAGAGGAAGACAGGCAATGGCAGGAGGAAAAAGAAAGAAAGAGGCAGGAGGTGGAAGAGGACGAAGAAGAAGTCTGTAGCTTCAGCCAAGATGATGAGCAGGAGAGGGACCAAGTGGAGTGGCGAGAAGAGATATCCATGTTCGAAAGTGAGGAGGAAGAGGAGGAAGAGGAGGAAATGGATGAGTTAGTCAGCCTGGAATCTGAAGAGGAGTCGTCAGACAGAGAAAGTGAAGAGAAGAGAATTGAGGAGGAGAGTCAAAAGAGAAAGATGGCTGAAGAGAGAAAAAGAATGGAAGAGGAAGAGAAGAGACAATATCAAGAGATGGATGAGAGTAAGGTGAAGGACAATGAAAATCAGATGAAAATGGAACAAGATGACAATATAGAACAGGAAGACAAAGAAACATTGAAAAAAGAAGAGAAATTGGAAGAAGAGAGAAAGCAGTTGAAAGAGGGACTCAAAAAGGAAGAAGGAAAAGACACATTGGACAAAGAAGACAAAGAGGAACCGAAGGAGACTTTGGAAGCTGAAGAGAAAATCAAAAGGGAAGAAAGGAAGGAAATAGAGGAGTGGGAAGAGGAAGTAAAAAAGGAAGAGGGAGGAGAATGTGATACGGTCAAAGCGTCTGAAGGTGGGGAGAAAGAGGACAGCAGTAATGAAGAGGAAGAGGGCAAGCAAATAGGAGACACACATGAACTTAAATCTGAGGAAAAAGAGAAGAAAGAGGAGAAGGAGAAAAAGAACATGGAAAAAGAAATAAAAACGGAAGAGAAGGACAAATTGGAAGAGGTAAAAGGAATACCTTTGGAAGAGAAGGAGAAAGAGAAAGAGGAGATTGAAGAAGAGAAAATTATGAAGGAGGAAGACATGGAGATGGAAAAGGAAGAGAAAGAAAGGATGGAAGATAAAATGAGGATAAAAGGCAAAGGACCGATGGGAGAGAAAGAGGAAACAGAAGTGGGAGAAAAGGTGGGACAGGAAGAGATAGATGAAGGAAAGGTGGGAGAGGAGGGGATAGAGATAGAAGAGGAAGGAAAGATGAGAGAGGAAGAGATAGAAGAAGGAAAAGATGAGGAAATTATGAGGGAAGAAGACAAAGAGGAGATAGAAGAGGAAGAAAAGATGGGAGAGGAGGAGAAAGAGGGCACAGAGGACAAAGAAACAATACAAGAGAAAGAGGACATAGAAGAGGAAGTAAAGATGGAGGAAGAAGAGAAAAAGGAAATGCAAGAGCCAGAAAAGATGAACGAAGTGGAGAAAATGCAAAAAGGAAAGGCAGAAAGAAGACTGCAAATGGAAGGGAAGAAAGAAGAAACGGAAAGAGAAGAGAAAATTGAAAAAGAGGGGATGAAAATGAACGAGGAGGAAGAGGAAAGAGAAATGGCAGTTGAAGATGAGGAAAGAAAAGAATTGAGTGAGGTGAGAGAGAAGGAAGAGGGGACACATGAGATGGAGGAAGATTTGGATAGCAAAGTAGGAAAAAAACTGAAGAATAAGATAGAGGATGAAATAATGCGCAGATTGGAAGAAGAATTAGTGAAGCTTAAGCTGGAGGAGAAGATGAAGCAGAATTTGGAGGAAGAGATTAAAGTGAAGCTGGAGGAAGAGAAACTGAAGATGACTGAAGAGATGAAACGTAAGTTGGAAGAAGAGATGAAATATGAAATAGAGAAAGAGATTAAGCGCAAGTTAGAGGATGAGAAGAAACGGATGGAAGAGGAGTTAACAAGAAAGATAAAGCAAGAGATGAAATTTAAGATTGAAGAAGCTATAGGGAAAAAAAATAGAATGGAAGAAGAGAAGTTATGCAGGAAGCTAATGGAAAGAAAAGAGAGGAAGAGAAGAAAAGAGGAAGAGCAGAAGAAAAAGGAGGAAGAGAGAAAGAGAAAAGATAAGCAGTTGCAAGAAGGAAAGGAAGAAGTGATAGCCTATAATCCGGAGGTAGAGAAGAAGGCAAAAGAGGAGAAAGAGAAGAGAAAAGAACACTTGGGGAAGATGAAGGAGAAGGATGAGGCAAAACACAATGTGAAAGAAGACTTGAGGAGAAGGACTGAAGGTGTGAGAGCATTGGAGAAGAAGAATGTGAAGAGGAACATGGAGGAAGCAAGAAATGCAGAGCATAGAGCAGCCAAGAAGGAATACATACAGGAGAAAATGAGTGATAAGAGCAAAGACAGAAGACAGGTGGACACTGAGGTGGATCATAGGGTAGACACAAAGAGGATGGTTGAAGAAGCGGAGGAAAGAGTATGTCCTAAGGGTGGGGGAGTAGAGGGTGGTGTGCAGAAGAACATCAAAATGGAACAGCTTCCAAAAAAATCAAAGGCAAATTGGTCTGATGTGAAGCAAAATGGTTCAGTTGCCTCAAAAGTTCCAGTTTTCCCTGTCTCCACTTCCCCATCAAGATCCCAGCTGCATAGATCCTTCCAGCCAAGCTCTCGTATGACAAATACCACCTTGCCAACATCTGCCATGCCATTTGCTGTGGCCCCTTGCCTACCGACCCCTGCAATGCTCACATACGTTCAGAAAGCTCCGTGTCCCTCCCACGCCAGCAAACGTCTCCACCAGTGCCCCTTGGTCAGTGAGGTCAAAAGGTGGTCCCTGTTAAGGAATGAGTTGGAAGCATTCTATGAACTCTTTAAACTGTTCTCAGAGCCTCCTGCCCACGATGTGATTAACATTCACAATCTGTGTATGGGTCTGCGCACAATGGACATCGAGCTGACCGAGTCAAAGCTTTGTGAGCTGCTCACTCTCCTGGATGTCAACGGAGATAAGCAGGTGTGCTTCGAAGATTTCCTGGAGTTTGTCACAGACACTGACCGGTTCCTCCGTTACTTTGCCCAGCTGCCGGACAGCTGTGACTGCCCAAGGTCTCAGAAAGGACTCCTGACTGACACCGTGTTTTTTAGGATCCTAGCAGAGATCTTACGCTTAGGTGAGCTCTCTGTCGACTCGACCAAGCACATTGTCAGGTATTATTTCACCAAGAAGAAAGCTGGCATCAAAGATCAGAGGGAAAAGAAGGCCAGTGGGGATGTACAGGTACCTAGTTTCATGGGCATGACCCTTCACCGTCTAGTCCATTACATAGATATCCTGGAACCAGTTGACAGCTACGACGAGTCCCCTCTTACCCAGCAACAGGTGGATGCCTTTCGGGAGTTCTATGAGTTCTTTGACAGAAATAACCAAGGCAACATTGACAACGTCTCGCTGCTGAAAATCATGAACTCATTGTCCATCTATGTGAACAACCAGCTGGTCCCAGTTCCTTTGCAGTTTCTGGCGGTGAATGAAGGCAGAGATGTCACTTTCCATGATTTCCTGGGCATCATGTGTGACACGGGCACCTTCAGCCAATTCCTGGACCAGGCGCAGGATGCCAACTGCCAGGTATGGAATGCAGCAGAGATTTTCACCACCGAAGCTCTGTTCTTTGACGTGATCACGAAAAGCCTACAATCTCCACTGCTTGATGCCAGGGCAGCCACCAACATCATGAGCTACTACCATCAAAAGTTCAAGGGCTCACTAGTACAGTGCCAGGACCACACTGGAAGATCTGAGGACAATGCTGGACAGTCACTGCAGGATATATCAAGGGAGGCATCAGCAGCCTACAGTGGTAAACTACACCCAAGAGACAGCATCGACACGATGGATGTAAGCTCAGTGCAGGACACTCAAGGGAAGTCGCAAGCCAGGAGATCCGAAGCTTTCCAGAAGCGATTCCAAAAAGCCCTCCAAAACCCCAACTTCAACACAATCTTCAGCCAGTATTCCTGGACATGGAAAATGGAGGAAGCAGGACGAAACAAACGACTGGAGCACATGAAGAAAGGAAAGGGGAAAATTTCTATGGTGAAGTGAGTGGCTTGGCAGGGGAGTCGAGCAACGGGGGTGGGGCGGGTAGGGGCGGGTGTTGGGGAGTTTTCTCTATTGAGTTTTATGCAAGCTGTAACTGAGAGCTTTTGGCCTGCCAAATGTGTGACAGAATGTAATAAACATCTACCACTGACGTGCAGTGAACAGCCACTGGAAGGTTCCATTTTATTACCCAGCCTTATTACTTGCTGTTTTCTGTTTGTATGCCTGTATTTGACAACATTAAACAGTCTTAGCCCCTGCGTCCATTTTCCTCAATCTCTTTCCACTGGAAACTCCCAAGCCCATATTAGGACTCAGAACTGCCAAGTCACCATGTCCTTCTATTTTTCTACTACACTTTTCAAACATGCCTAAAATCAAGTTAAACAGTCTCTGTGATGAGGCACTGTAACAAAAATACAATCAAATGGTAAAATGGAAACTTTTATCCAGTATTACTCAAGATTGTGAAGTGGGGTGCTAGAAGATCTGTTAGAAATTATTTGGTGTAGGGGTCAGTTAGCTCATTTGGCTGGTCAGCTGGTTTGCAATGTAGAGTGATGCCGATAGCTGAGATCACTGTGAAGGACTCTCCTTCTCAGCCTGTCCCCTTGCCTGAGCCGTGGTGACTCTCTCTAGTCCAACGAGAGCAGCCCCCAATGGTCTGGTAACTTTCCCTTTACCTCCTGCAGTCCTTGGCTGCTGAAGCTGGGCCCTGTTGCGTTGCGCTATAGTGCTGCCACAGGTGGGAAGCTAAAATTGCAGTGCGATGTATTTACATGGGCACCTCCCCTCACAAATGCTGACGTGGGAATTTCTGATTGAAATAATATTAGAAAGCAAAGGCACCTCTCAACACCCCAAACATGAGACGCAAACAATGCATGTTGTCCGTCAAAGGGTGGGGCCATCATTTTGTGCACAGCAAGATCCCACAATTAGCAACGTGATGAGGGGTCAGACTTCTTTAGCTTCCAGCAATGATGGACAAGTACCAGTTTTAGGACACCAAACAGAACTCCTTCCCCTGCCACATCCCCCGCCCCCAACCCCCACCCCAACTCTGCTGCAGCTGCTGAAAGTGACAGCCAGTCCAAACCTCTCACCTCGCTGCCTCCTGGAAAAAAAAACAGACTTGCCAGATGCATCCAGCCCACTGGCACAGCACACCATGCAGCCTGGCAGTCCGTACTGACTTACCGTCACCCCACCTCTCTACATACCACTGGCAGCCTCCAGTGGCTATGGCTGAGTTTGGGTGGTGAGATGGGGCTGCAGGTTGAGGGTATGAGCAAAAGGTGGAGCGTGAGAGCTGGGAGGGAGAAACGTCTGCAGTTTGAACAGTGTGGCTTTAATTAATCACACACTTAGGTAACACACATCACCATCTGAGGTCACAAACCAGACAAGACATCACAGCCCTGAGGGGTGACGGTGGCGAGGGGGGGGGGAGGTGTGGAGGACCTGCTAAAATATCCCCAAGGTACAATGACAGCTTCGAGTTGCAAAGTATGTTGCCCCTTTTCCTCAGAAAGAATCCAAGTCACACCGAAAGGCCCTCATGTTTGTAAGGACAGGGCTGAGGCAGAGCTCTGATTGGGCCGTCCAGGCTGGACTGGATCGGACCTTGATGTGTTTGATGTATCGTATGTCATGAGATGTGCAAACAAGTCAAGCTGAATGAAGTGAATCAGGCAGGGGAAGGCACCCAATCTGGACTAGAGTCTGGGACGGAGGCCTATTTCCGAAAGGCATAGCAAATACTAGGAGAAGGACGAGAATCTTTTAGATTCCGTAAGAGCACTGGATGAACATAAGAGGATTTCTCAAAAAAAACCCAAAAATAGAAGCAAGTTATGGAGAAGGAAGGAAAACCAGAGAAGGAAGGAAAACCAGAAAAGGAAGGAAAACCAGAGACAGTAGCAGCAGAAACTCCTTCACAGAAAGATGCTGTGGTGGGACTGGGAAAGGTGATGGAGAAAGTAGTGGATAAGGTGATGGACAGGATGATGGACAGGGTGATGGACAGGATGGTAGAGAAATGGAAGCAGGAGAACAAGGAGAAGATTCAGCAGACGGTGGTGGAGACCATGAATGAGACCCTAGACAAGGTGGCCGAGAGTGCATTGAACACAGAGGAGGAGATGGGCAAGAAAGTGGAGGAGCTGGTGAACAGGGTGGTGGCAGAGGTGGCCTCAATCATGGAGAAGGTGATGGAGCAGGTGGAGAAGAAGCTGGACAAGGACAGGCCCTCGGCGGAGGACGAGGAGTCAGATAGCTCAGTTTGTGAGATGCCCCCATTTGCGGATGAGGATGAGGATGAAGAAGATGAAGAAGAGGAGGATGAGGAGGATGGCACCCCCGATGAGCCTCCCCTGACCCCCAACCAGCGGGAAGCCTTTTACGAGGTCTTCAAACAGTTCACTCAGGGGAACAGAGATGTCATTAACATTTCTAACCTAGAAACTTCACTTGAGGCCCTAGAGATCCCAGTGGAGGAGGTCGACATCTACAATATCCTGGAGACGCTGGATTCAAATGGGGATGGGGAAGCAAATTTCGACGACTTCCTGAAGCTGGTGACCAACACCCGTCTCTTCTTCCTCTTTTATAAGGAGCTGCCAGATCGCTGTGAGGGCCCGCAACCCCAGATGGGCTCTGTAGACAACACCGTGTTCTTTGAAATCCTATCCAAGTTCATTCAAACACAGATGCTCCCTGAGGACACCACAAAGAAAATAATCCAGTATTTCTACATGAAGAAGAAAGGGGAGAAGCTCAAGAGCAAGAAGCCCGACACCTGCCCAAAGCAACATCTCCCACCCCCCACATTCCTAGGTCAGTCAATCTACAGCCTGGCAACGTACGTGGACATCTTGGAGCCTGATGAGGAATATTCAGAGACTCCCCTGACAGAGGAGCAGGTCGCAGCTTTCCGCAATGTCTTCAACATGTTTTGCAGGGACAAGCAAGATCGCATCAATGTCAGTAGTCTCCTGAATATGATGTCTGAGGTGCAGATATACTTAAAGAACCCCTTAATCCCCAATGAGATGAAATGCACTGAGGTCAACTCTGGGAAAGAGGTGAGCTTTGAGGACTTTCTAGCCATTATGACCAATACTAACACTTTTGCGCAGTACTTGGCTCCAGAGTATGAGCCCTGCAAGAGCACAGTGGCAACACCCGTGGTCATGTTTCAGGCCATCAACAAGTTGGTGGACTCACCCCTGCTCTCAGCCAAGAGCAAAGCCATCATAGCAGCCTACTACCGGAACAAGTTCATAACCATGGCCCAGGACTATGGCGAGGCAGCAGAACTCGACGAGGAGGCCCGCACCCCCGATGGAGGCCAGAGCCCTGAGAGCCCGATAATGTCGGCATCGCCACCCCAAGCAGAGCCTGCCAACCCCAAACAGGAGAAGCAGGTGGAGAAGGAGGCAGAAAAGACCACGGCTGAGAAAGAGGAGGCGGCAGAGAAAAAGCAGGAGGATGCGGACAAGCAGCAAGCTCCAGAGCCGGCCAAGGAACAGACCAAGGAACAGGCCAAGGAACAGACCAAGAAATCCCACAGCCAGAAGATTAAAGAGGTCAGGATGAGGCGGAGGCAGAACATGCAGAAGAGATTTGAAGCGGCCATGAAGAATCCTGCCTTCCATCAGGCCTTTGAAGCTTACTCCTGGACATGGAATGAAAAACAAGCCAAACAGAAACAAGGTGCAGTCCCATGTCCCTAGTGTCAATAGTCCCCCACCCCCACCCCCGCAGACACCCCCAAACACCCACCCCAGTTTTATTTAGTTTCATTTAAGCTGAGGAAGCTACACCTCAACGACTGACTTAAAACTTGTAATAAAACGGTATCCTGAGGCTGCCTATTCTTAAACTGAGTGAAGCACACCTTCCTAATTAACCAATAAATGGGCACTATACCGAGATGCAACAGGTCGTTCCCATTACCTGAGTGTTGATCATTTTTAACTGTTTCTTTCTGGAGGAGCGGTGGCTGGATACTGACAGATAAAGTTAAACATGGCAAAGTGGGCTGCATCTGAAGGATTAAGTAGCAAAAGAAATTGCGGCTGATACTGTGATGTAGCACCAAAGGAGGTGGTGTCCCTCCAAGGGAATGTTAAACTGAGGTCCTGCCCACTCCTGTCAGGTGCCTTCTAAACATTCTGTGGATACAACTGAAAGGAAGACCTCCCCAGTGTTTCCAATTCTTGCTATTTTACCTGCCCAGGCAGCACTGTAGTTATCAGACCTTTGTCCCTGGGAGCAAATTGGCTGCCTCAGTGCTGTTTTGGTAACTTTTGTGGGGTGTGGGCATAACTGGGCAGGTGTGTTTGGACTTTCAGAAAATGTTTGCTAAGATCCACGCAGGAGGTTAGTAAACAAAACAGGAGCACTGGGAACTGGAGAGAATTGACAGGTGTGGATTGCAAATTGGTTAACGGATGGAAAGCTGCAATTGGGAATAACAGTTCATTCTCAGGATGGCAGTTGTTACTCGTGGGGTATTGGAAGGACCAGTGCTCAGCCCATAAACTCTTCACAATCTAGACACATGATTTTGATGCAGGGATCACTTCTAGTTTATCCAAATTTACCAATGAGTCAAAAATATGCAGAATGTAAGTTGCAGGGAGATTTGCAAGCAGACTTCAAGAGATCTTAAGCAAATGAAATGAATGGGCGAGAACGTGTAGGATAACTGAAATGTGAATAAGTGTGACGTTGTTCACTTTGGTAAAAAAAAGACAAAGGCAGACTATTTCTTAAGCAGTGAGAGGTTGGGCAATATTGGTACGCAAAGGCTCCTCTCTGAGTCACTGAAAGCTATAACACTTGGGCAGCAAGCAATCAGGAAGGCAACTGGTATGTCGGCATTCTTTGCAAGGGCATTTTAGAGCAGAAGTAAAAATCTCTAGCTTCAATTGTATTGAGATTTGGTGAGACCTCTCCTGGGATATTATCATAGAATCTCTACATTGTGGAAGAAGGCCATTAAGCCCATCAAGTCCACACCAACCCTCTGAAGAACATCCCACCCAAACCTACTCCCCATCTTATTGCTGCATTTCCCTGGACACTAGAACAATTTAGCATTAGCGAGTTTTGAGAAGATTTGTAGCTCAGGTTGAGGTTCTGGATGTGAGTTTGCTCGCTGAGCTGGAAGGATAGTTTTCAGACGTTTCGTCACCATTCTAGGTAACATCATCAGTGAGCCTCCGACGGAGCACTGGTGTTACGTCCCGCTTTCTATTTATCTGGTTAAGTTTCCTTGGGTTTCAATAACTTTCAATCACTTTCAATAACAAAACCTACAGACAAACTAACGGTACACCCATGGGAAATCCGATATCAGGGTTCTTAGCAGAGGCAGTAATGCAGAGACTCGAACAAACAGCTCTGCCAATCATCCAACCCAAACTTTGGGTCCGCTATGTGGATGACACCTTTGTCATCACTAAACAAAACAAATTAGAGGAAACCTTCAAGACCATCAATCATACCCTTTACTGGCATAACATTCACAAAAGAGGAGGAAAACAACAGCAAACTGCCATTCCTAGATGTCACAGTAGAGCGAACAGTCAATGGGGAACTTCAAACCAGCGTCTACAGGAAAACAACACATACGGACCAAATACTGAACTACAGGAGCAACCATCCCAACACCCACAAACGAAGCTGCATTAGAACATTATTCCAACGAGCCACCACACACTGCAGCACAGGGGAACTACGCAGAGCAGAGGAAAATCACCTATACAGCGTATTCAAAAAGAATGGGTATCCTATGAACACAGTCCGCCGATTCCTCAGCAATAAACCCAAACAAACAGACAAAACGGGCCCAGAAACCATATCCACTCTCCCCTACATCAAAGACGTTTCCGAAATGACTGCCAGACTACACGGACCTCTTGGCATCAGGGTAGCCCACAAACCCACCAACACACTAAAACAGCAGCTAATGAACTTAAAAGACCCTATACAGACAACAAATAAAACGAACGTCATCTACAAAATACCTTACAAGAACTGTGACAAACACTACATTGGACAAACAGGCAGAAAGCTCGCCACCAGGATACATGAACATCAACTAGCCACAAAACGACATGACCCACTATCACTCGTATCCTTACATACAGATAAGGAAGGACACCACTTTGATTGGGACAACACATCCATCCTAGGACAAGCCGAACAGAGACACACACGGGAATTCCTCGAAGCATGGCATTCCGAACGGAACTCCATCAACAAACACATTGATATGGAGCCAATCTACCATCCCCTGAGAAAAAGAACAGGAAATGACATCACCAACCCAAGGAAACCTAACCAGATAAATAGAAAGCGGGACATAACACCAGCGCTTCGTCGGAGGCTCACTGATGATGTTACCTAGAATGGTGACGAAACGTCTGAAAACTAACCTTCCAGCTCAGCGAGCAAGCTCACATCCAGAACAATTTAGCATGGCCAGTCCACCTAACCTGTGCATCTTTGGACTGTGGGAAGAAACTGGGGCACCCGGAGGAAAACCATGCAGACTCAGGGAGAATGCACAAACTCCACATAGACAGTTGACCGAGGTTGGAGTCGAACCCAGGTATGCGGCACTGTGAGGCAGTGGCACTAACCATTGAGCCACCGTGCCACCTATACTGAACGATCTTCCACTCTGGTACCTTTACCTGCCATTTCTGATTAAACTAAGGGGTATAGGGGGTGGGTTGGACAGAGGGTACAGCTTTCACTATATTCTGGTCCTAATCCCACTAGGTTTGTACCAATGTTGAGTGTTTTCCCTTACCTATCCCACTAAGGAATGCACGTGCAAACACACACACACGCACGTGCGCACGCCCGCAACAAACCTGTTGTCTGTTTGATTAGGAGTAAACAGTTGTTGGCTTTATTCTTTAAAGAACGGTCTAATGTAGGCCTTTCTATTCCTTTCAATTTACTTGAATTCCAGGCTGTCACATGGGACTTAGTCCTCTTAATTCGGGCTTAGGCAAAATTTCAGGGAATATCAGGTTCTGTGGGGTTTGATCTCAGAGTGACAAAGTCACTTCTTACCAAGACCCACCTGGGCCGCCAATTTGTTACACTCACCACACAGTGTGTTTAGCTCGTATATCTCACAAAAAAATGTGAGTTAACTCTTAATATTATAGGAAATGATCTTTATTAATTACAATACAATTAATACTATCATAATGATTGTGTTACAAACTAACGATTAACACAATAAATCCAATAACTAACACCGTAAATCTAAGTCAGTATCTTGTACTTTAACTTAACGTGGAATAATCAGACATCACCACACTAGACCTTGGCTTTGACCCACATGGTGATGGTCATCTAGCCTTCATCTCCCATTGGTCCCGGGTCGCCTCTTCTTACTGTGGCTGGTCTTGTACAGTTTGGTCTCCTCACCTAAGAAAGCATAGTCTTGCTGTTGGGAGTGGACCAGACAAATATCTGGGATGGCTGGCTTGTCTTATGAGAGGAGGTTGGGAGAACCCAGTCTGTGTATCTCTAGAGTTTTGAAGAATGAGAGGCAATCTAATTGCAACTTACAAAACTTTTACTGTACATGGCAAAGTGGATGCCGATGTTTCCTCTGGTTGGTGATTTTACTATCCTGGGACATAATTTGAGGATAAGGGTCAGGCCATTTAACTCCATGATGAGGAGAAATTTCTCAACTCAGACCCTGATGAATTTTTGGAATCCTGTACCCCAAAATGCTGTGGAAGCTCAATCATTGAATAGGTTTAAGACAGAAATCAGTAGAATTCTGGAGACTGATAACATGAAGGAATATGAAGAAAGCTCAGGAAACTTGCATTAATATAACAGTGCTCCACTTTGATCCAATTGAATGCCAGTGCCTGTGCCCTCATTCATTGCCCCATCCCCAATTACTCTTTGAGAGGGTAGGGGGTAAGCCACCTTCTTTTCCTGCTGTTTGGGTACAGTGAGGGAGGCACTTGAAGGTTTTTGGCCCAGTAACTATGATGGCACAGTGATTCCAAATCAGGATGATGTGTGATTAGAATGGGAACTAGCAAATGGTGGGGAGCCTGCTGTCTTTGTCTTTTCAGATGGTAGGGGTCAAAATGAGCCCTTGAAGTAGCAACTGTACCTGTTTGCCCTACATAAAGCAATGACCAGACCTCACAGATTATTAATATTGTTCTTAGACCATTATACCACCAGGTTGTATGGTGTCCTGATATTTTCACTTAACCAGTAATTCAGTGACCCAAGCTAACGTGCCTTCCAAAGCTACATAGTAACTTTCAAAGTTTATAATTAATGAAAATAAAATATTTCTGAAATTAGAGACTATTGGTAACCTTTAAGCTAGTGTTGGTTATCGTAAAGACCCATCCTGTTCACTAATATTCTTTAGGGAAAGAAACGGACGAATAGCCAAGGTCCTTTCCCCAGGGTAGGGGAGTGCAAAAGTAAAGGGCATAGGTTTGATGTGAGAGGGGAAAGATTTAAAATGGACCTGAGGGGAAACATTTTTACGCAGAGGATGGTGTGTCTATGGAACGATCTGCTAGAGGAAGTGGTGGAGGCTGGTACAATTATATTTAAGACATGCACATGGCACATTCGTAGGTACATGAATAGGAAGGGTGTAGAGGGATATAGGCTCAAATGTTGGTAAGCAGGCTAACTGAGCTAAGTCAAGTGTGCAGGGATATTAGGCTAGGAGGTAGATCCTCAGAGAAGTGTGGCAGACATTTAAAGAAGTATTTCAGAATGCTCAGAATAAGCCTTCAGAATAATAAGAAAAACCCTATAATTATAAAATGGGACTGAAGTTATATATTGTAAATTTTACAAAGAAAAATTCCAAGGGGAGGATCCACCAGTGATGGTTATCTAAAGGCAGCAAGTTCATGGGAACACCCAGCCAAGCTACTTACCATTCTGACTTGGAAATATATGGTCGTTCCTTCACTGTCGCTTGATCAAAATTGTGCAATTCTCTCCCAACAATGCTGCAGGTGTCCCTACACCAAATGGACTGCAGCAGCTCAGGAAGGCAGCTCACCACCACATTCTCAAGGGCAATTAAGGACTGGTAATAAATGCCAGCCCAGCCAGGGATTCCATGAGTCAATTAATTTTTTTTTTAAACATCAACCATCTAAGCATATAATTGAACAAAGATGAGTGGCAGGTCAGGATATAATGAGCAGCAAAGAATGACTAAAAGGTTAATAATGATGATGAAATTCAGAGTATGAGAGCAAGCTAGCTACAAATAAAAAGCAGATAATAAGAGTTTCTGCAGCAAAGTGAGTATTTGTCCTGTAAAGAGTGAGAATGGGGAGCTAATAACAGATCATAAAGACATGGTGGATGAAATGAACAATATTTTGCTCCTGCCTTCACTACAGAGAATTCATACAACACTGTACTAAGTAGCAATGAATCAGGAGGTAGAAGGAAGAGAGGAACTTACTGAAACTACAATGCCAATAAAATGATCCTAAATAAACTGAACTGTAGTCTGATGACTCCCCTGGCCCTGATTGACTTTAATCCTACACAAACATAGTATGAAGAGATTGGTCTTTTTTTGATTGGTAGGATGTGATGTGAGGATGAGTTCAGGAGTTTGATTGGGTGTGCAAAAGTCCGGCAGATGAGTTATAATGTGAACAAACGTGCAGCTGGAATACTGTAAACAGTTTTGTTCCACTTATCTGAGGAAAGATACACTAATATTGGAGGCAGTCCATGGAAGGTTCCTGAGTGTACTATCTTGTGAGAATAGGTTGAGTGTGTACTCATTGAAACACAGAAGATTCTCAGGGACTTGACATGGTAGATGTGGAAAAGTTTCCCTTTGTGGGAGAGTCTAGGACCAGAAGGCATTATCCCAGACCAAGACAGACCAATTTAGGACAGAGGTGAGGAGCATATTTTTTTTCTGTCAAAGGGTCGTGAATCAATGGAATTTTTTTAACCACAGAGGGCTGTAGAGGCTGGGTCATTATGTATATTCAAGGTTGAGATAGATAGATTTTTAATCAATAAGGGAATCCAGGGTTATCGGAAAATGGCAGGAAAGTGGCATTGAGGATCTGATCAGACATGGTCTCATTGAGCAGCAGTGCGGACATAATGGGCTGAATGGCCTGTTTCTGCTTCTACGTCTTAGGGGAGGTAGTTTCTGTCTGTTGACATTTGCTACTCGGGAAAATACAAGCTCTTACTGTGGCTACAGAAGCAGGCCAGAGGTTGGGAATCCTGAAGTGAGTAAATCATCTTGGGACTCCCCATATCCTGTCCACCATTGACAAGGTACAATGGGAGTCGGCAGTGTAATGGCAAGCTAATGCTCTGAAAGACATAGTTTCAAATCCCACAACAGCGGCTGGTGAAATTTAAACTCAATTAATATATCAGGAATATAAAGTTGGTGTCGGTGACCATGACAACTGTTATCCGTTGTTGTAAAACCTATCGGGTTCCCTCTGGGAATGGAAATCTGCCATTTTGACCTGGTCTGGCCTACACTGTTTCCAGACCTTTGACGATGTGGGTAACTTTTTACTGCCCTCCTTGGCATGGCCTAGCAAGCCAGATTCAAACACAATTGGGAACATGTTCTACGAAAGACCAAATCAAAACAAAGTTGCTTGCCTGGAGCTCTAGCGATGTCCGAGAATCTCAACAGCATCCAAGACAAAGTAGCCCTCCGTTTGGTCAAGATACTAACTTCCACCAAAATGCATTCCCTCCACCACCGATGCACAACGGCAGCAGTGTGTACTGTCTACACTAAGGTTCCTCCAGCAGCACCTTCCAAACCTGCCACCTCTACCACCTGGAAAGACAAGAGGCAGCACTTGCTGGGGGAATATGACCCCTTGTAAGTTCCCTCCCAAATCACATGCTCCTCATCCTGACTTGGAAAGATTTTCCTTAAGTGTTACGTGGAATTTCCACATGGAATTTCCAAAATTTGGAAATTCCACACAGACTGCAGCAGGTCAAGAAGGCAGCTCACCACGACCTTCTCAAGCAGCATTTACCAGTCAATGAGACATACCAGCTTAGCCAGTGATACCCGTGTCCTATGAAAGAATAAATTAAAGTAGCGTGGAATGCAATACAGTCGGCACATGAGAAAGTCTGAGATGGCATTTATCACCACCACAGGCCTTTGCCCTTCTAATATTGCCCATTATCCACCTCCTGTGAAAACAAAGGCTGCACATTCAGTGTGAAATAGCCATTCAATTAAGCTGATCCAGAAGTAAGGGCATGGAATGGAGGAGGTGTGTGCTGCTTAGTCATTTGACGCAGGGGCTCCAAATTCATGTACTGGAGAGAGGCCAGCTGAAACATGTCAGCTCTGCAAGTCACTGTTTCAGTTATGAACTTGGAACAGAAGCAAACCATTTGGTGCCTGGAGCCTAGAAGATCCACCGAAACATTGACTCTTTGACAATGCCCATTCCCTAAGTGCTGACCTTACGATTCGACAGATCTGATACCTCAGCTCCCTGAAATCCCTACAGTGTGAAATCCAGCCATTCAGCCCAACAAATCCACACCGACCTTCTGAAGAGCACCCCACCCTATCCCTGTAACCCTGTGTTTCCCATGGCTAATGCACCTAACCTACACATCCCTAGTCACTATGTTGCAATTTAGCACAGCCAATCTGCCTAACCTGCACATTTTTAGACTGTGGGAGGAAAGTGGAGCACCCGGAAGAAACCCGCGCAGACACTGGGAGAACATGCACACTCCACACAAGCGGTCACCCAAACAGCGGACATTCACATGGATAATCCCTGGGATGGTAGGTCTAACATATGATGAATGGCTGAGGATCCTGGAATTGTATTCATTAGAGTTTAGAAGGTTGAGGGGAGATCTAATAGAAACTTAGAAGATAATGCATGGCTTAGAAAGGGTGATCGCTGGGAAGTTGTTTCCGTTAGGCAGGGAGACTGGGATCCGTGGGCACAGCCTTAGAATTCGAGGGGGTCAATTTAGAATGGAAATGAGGAGACATTTCTTCAGCCAGAGAGTGGTGGGCCTATGGAATTCATTGCCACAGAGCACAGTGGAGGCCAGGATGTTAAATGTCTTCAAGGCAGAGATTGATAAATTCTTGATCTCGCAAGTTATTAAGGGCTACGGGGAGAGTGCGGGTAAGTGGAGTTGAAATGCCCATCAGCCATGATTAAATGGCAGAGCAGATTTGATGGGCCAAATGGCCTTACTTCCACTCCAATGTCTTATGGTCCCTGGCGCTGTGAGGCAGCAGTGAAGAAATTTCTACCCATCTCAATTAAAAATGGCCAAACCCTTCTCCTGAGACAGTGTCCCACTGTGTTTTAGATTCTCCGGTATGACCTCTCCCTCTCTGAGCCTATTCAGGATCTTGTACGTCGGAATGTGTTTCCAGTCTCATTCTTCCAAACTCCAGAAAATGTCAACTCATTTACTTAGTCTCTCATGGGAGGAGAATGATTCCTCAGCCCGGGACTGGGCTGTACCATCTACAGAACAAGTATAGTTTTTGTACTCTTTCGGTCATAGAATCCCTACCATATGGAGGCAGGCTATTCAGCCATCAAGTCCACACTGGCTCTCCAAAGAGCATACTATCAGACTCACCTATTCCCTGTAACCTTGTGTTTCCCATGACTAATTCACCTAGCCTGCACAACTTTGGACAATTTTACATGGCCAATTTACTTAATTCCCAACATCTTTGGACTTTGGGAGGAAACCCACGCAGACCTGGGGAGAAAGTGCAAACTCCACACAGACAGTCACCCAAGGATGGAATCAAAACCGGGAATCTGGCATTGTGAGGCAGGAGTGCTAATCATTGTATTCCTGTGATGCCCCTTTGCGATTGTGCATTCAGTTTTGGGTCCAATATCTCAAGAAGATTACATCAGCCTCAAGAAAGATTTGGTGGAGATGAATCAGAAATGATCCTGGGACTGAAAAGCTACGTTACGAGTCTAGATTGTACAGTGAAGGCCCTGCACCATCAGAGGGTCTATACTGAGTGAGCACTGCACTATTGTAGAGTCAAGACTGAGGGAGCACTGCACTGGCAGTGGGGCAATTCTGAGGGACCGGGCACTGTCAAAGGGTCACTGCTGAGGGAGCACTACACTGTCAGAGGGTCAGTGCTGAGGGAGAATTGTACTGTCAGAGGGTCAGTGCTGAGGGAGAACTGTACTGTTGAAGGATCAGTGCTGAGGGAGCACTGCACTGTCAGAGGATCAGCTCTGAGGAACTACCGCACTGTCAGAGAGTCAGTGCTAAGGGAGAGGGCCCTGTCAGAGGGTCAGTGCTGAGGGAGCACCACACTGTTGGAGAATCAGTGCTGAGGGAGCAGGCCCTGCCGGTGAGTCAGAGCTGACGGAGTTCCGCACTATCGGAGAGTCAGTGCTGAGGGAGCGCCGCGTTATTGAAGGTTCAGTGCTGAGGGAGTGCCGCACCATCCGAGGTTCAGTGCTGAGAAAGTATCGCCCTGTCAGAGGGTCGGTGCTGAGGGAGTGCCGCACTGTCGGAAGGTCTGTGCTGAGGGAGCGCCGCACTGTCGGAGTGTCAGTGCTGAGGGAGCGCTGCATTGTCAGAGGGTCAGTGCTGAGTGACTGCTGCACTGTCAGAGGGTCAGTGCTGAGGGAGCGCTGCACTGTTGGAGGGTCAGTGCTGAGGGAGCGCTGCACTGTTGGAGGGTCAGTGCTGAGGGAGCGCTGCATTGTCAGAGGGTCAGTGCTGAGTGACTGCTGCACTGTCGGAGGGTCAGTGCTGAGGGAGCGCTGCACTGTTGGAGGGTCAGTGCTGAGGGAGCACTGCACTGTTGGAGGGCCAGTGCTGAGGGACTGCTGCATTGTCGGAGGGCCCGTGCTGAGGGAGCACAACACTGTCAGAGGGTCAGTGCTGAGGGAGCGCCGCATTGTCAGAGGGTCAGTGCTGAGGGAGTGCTGCACTGTCAGACGGTCAGTGCTGAGAGAGTGCTGCACTGTCGGAGGGTCCGTGCTGAGGGAGCACAACACAGTCAGAGGGTGAGTGCTGAGGGAGCAGGCCCTCAGACATCTGAAAACACAGCTACAGTGAAGACATGCAGCTCAAATTTAGTTTCCCTTTTGTGTTCTGCCCAGAGATGATTGCCCATCCTTGTATCAGCACCGCTAGTAAGACCATCTCATTCACATCTCTCTCACGTTGTCCATCCTGCCCTCCCCTCCCCACATTGTCTCCATTGATCAACTGCAGAAACCCTCATTGATACCCATTCTCATTGAGAGATAACAAGTATGTGTATGTGAGAGAGAGAGACAGTGAGTGAGATTGTGTGTGTGTAAGAGATAGAGACAGAGACAGCGAGTGTGTGTGTGTGTGTGTGTGTGTGTGTGTGTGAGAGAGAGAGAGACAGCAGGTGAGTTTGTCTGTGTGTCTGAGAGAGAAACAGCCAGTGACAGTATGTGTGTGAGATAGAGAGAGGCAGTGAGTGTGTGTTTGTGTGTGAGAGAGACAGTGAGTGAGTGTGTGTGAGAGCAAGACAGCAAGTGAGTGTGTCTGTGTGTGTGTGTGTGTGTGTGTGTGTGTGAGAGCGAGACAGCAAGTGAGAATGTATGTGTGTGAGAGAAAGACACAGGGAGTGTGTGTGTGTGTGAGAGAGAAAGAGTGAGTATGTGTGTGTGTGTGAGAGAGAGACAGCAAGTGAGAGTGTGTGTGAGAGACAGCGAGTGAGTGTGTCTGTGTGTGTGAGAGAGACAGCAAGTGAGAGTGTGTGTGTGTGTGTCTGTGTGTGAGAGAGAGAGAGAGACAGCGAGTGAGAGTGTGAGAGAGAAAGAGACTGTTAGTGAGTGTGTGTGTGTGAGAGAGAGAGACAGCAAGTGAGAGTGTGTGAGAGAGACAGCGAGTGAGCATGTCTGTGTGTGAGAGAGACAGCGAGTGAGAGTGTGTGTGTGTGTGAGTGTGAGAGAGAGACAGCGAGTATGTGTGTGAGTGAGAAAGACAGTGAGAGAGAGAGACAGTAAGTGTGTGTGTATGTGTTTGTGAGAGAGACAACAAATGCGTGTGTGTGTGTGTATATGTGAGAGAGCGAGAGAGACGAGTATGTGTGTGTGTGTTTGTGTGTGTGCACGTACATGTGTCTGTGAGCGCGTATGCACATGTGCCCGCTTATGTGTGAGTGCATAATGTGCATGGCCTGGCAGAGTGCAGGCAATGTGTGTCAGTGAGTTCACAGGTGAGTGGGTGTAACTGTGCAGGTAAGTAAAAGTGAGGGTATGTGTGCAAATTTGTGGATTAAATGTGTGACTATGAGCTTGCAGGAGTGTATGTGAGAGTGTAAGGGGTGACAGTGTATCTGTGCGAATGTGTATGCAAGTGATTGTGTAAGTTGATGTGTTTGTGAGTGTCAGTGTGTAAGTGTGCAGGTGAAGTATGCAGCTGAGCATGTGCAACTGGGTGAGTGAATGAGTGTGTGTGTTCACGCTCACGCGCATGCGTGTGTGTGTGCGTGTGTGTGTGTGTGTGTGTGTGTGTGTGTGTGTGTATGCGCATGTATGTATGTGAGATTGTGTGTGTGTGTATGTGTGTTAGACTGTGTGTGTGCATATGCGTGTATGTGTGGGATTTGAAAGTGTGTGTGTGTGCGTGAGCGTGTGAGATTTTGTGTGTGCGAGAGAGAGAGAGGATGCGCAGTTACTCTTATGTTGGAGTATATGGGTTAGAGTGTATGTGAGAGCACACAGGTATGCACGCATGAGAGTATGTGGATGAGTGTATGACTGAGTGTGAATAGGAGTGGGCAGTTGAGTGTGTATGAAAGTCTGTGGGTATGTATGCAAGAGTGCACGGGTAAGAGTGTATGTGAGAGTGCCTGGGTGTGTAAGCAGGTGAGTTTGTGTAGGTGAGTGAACAGAGGTGTAAGTGTGTATAAGTGTGCAAGTGAATCCTTTTGAGAGTGCATTGTAGAGCATGTGTAAATGTGCAGGTGAGTGTGTATAAGTGTGCGGGTGAGTGTGCAGCTGAATGCCTGTGCAATTCCAGATGAGATTGTGTGAGTCTGTAAAAGTGTGCAGGAAAAGGTGTGTGAGAAGTGTGCAGGTGTATGTTTGAGGGTGCGAGTGTGTGAGAAGTGTGCAGGTGTGTGAGGGTGTGAGTGTGAGAGTGAGTGGGTGTGTGGGCTGGTGTGTGGGTGTCAGTGGGTGGGTGAGTGTGTGAGAGTGTCATGGTGAGTGTGTATGAGAGTGTGTGCTTTGAGTGAACAAGTGAATGAGTGTGTGTCCAGGTGACAATGTGTGGGAGAGTGAGGGTGAATGTGTATGAGTGGGCAGGTGTGAGTGAACAGATGTGTGTGTGAGTGTCGGGATAAGTTTATCTGAGAGTGTATGGATGTGAGTGAGCAGGTATGTGTGTGTGTCAGGGTGAGTGTGAAGATGAATGATGTTTGTACTAGTGAGTGAGTAAGTGGGTGTGATTGTCAGTGTGAGGGTAAGTGTGAGAGTGTGAGGGTGAGTATATGAGGGTGAGTGTGTGAGGGAGAGATTATCAGTGTAAGAGTGTGAAGGTGTGTGTATGAGGGTGCAGTTGTGAGGATGTCTGTGTGAGGGCAAGAGTGTGATGGTATATGAGAGTGTGAGGGTGAGTATACGAGGGTGAGGTTGTCAGTGTGAGGGTGAGTATGTGTGAAGATGAGTGTGAGAGTGCAATTGTGAGGATGATTGTGTGTGCATGTGTGAAAACGAGAATGAGAGCGTAAGAATGTGAGAGTGAAATTGTCAGTCTGAGAGTGAGTGTGATTTTGTGAGGTTAAGAGTGTGAGGGTATAATTGTGAGGATGAGTGTGAAGTTGAGTGTGAGGGTGAAAGTGAGAGTGTAAGGATATGAGGGAATTTGTGAGCATGAGCGTGAGAATGTGATGATGAGCATGTGAGAGTGTGAGGGTGAGATTGTCAGTGTATGTGGTGAGACTGTGAGATGCAGTGTGAGAGGGAGACAGTAAGGATGTGAGTGTGAGGGAAAGTGTGTGAGTGAGTAGATGTGTGAGTGTGTGAGTGATTGTGAGAGGGTGATAGTGTGACAACGACTGTAAAACTGTGATGGTAGGAGAGTGTATTTAGGTGCATGTTTGTGATAGAGTGACTGTGAGAATACGTGTGTGAAAGTGAGGGAATGAATGTGAAAATGTGTGGGAGTGACTGAGAGTGAGAAGTTGAGTGTGAGGGTGAGTATGCAAGTGTGCTGTTTGAGTGAGGGGATAGTGTGAGAGTAATGTGACAGTGAGAGTGTGAGGGTGAGTGTGTGAGTACATGCGTCAGAGAGTAAGTGTGCGCATTAGAATGAGAGTGTAATGTAAATTTGAGGACTGGAGGGTGAGTGAGAGGGTCAGCATGTAAAGCTGGCTGTGACAGCATGTGGGTGAATGTGAGAGTGTGATAGTGAAAGTATGACAATGAATGTGAGGATTAGAGTGTATGGGTGAGGGTGTAAGAGGGTGAATGTTGAGGGTGTGTGCTTGAGAATGAGGGTGAGAGTGTGTGTGGATGAGGGTGTGTGAGAATGACGAGAGTGTGAGGGTAGGTTCGACATGTGAGTGTGTGAGGATGTGAATGAGAGAGTGAGTGTGTGAGAAGGTGAAGGTGTTTGTGTGTGAGAGAATGAGAATGTAAGGGTGAGTGTGTGAGAATGTGAGGGTGTGTATGAGAATGTGAGGGTGTGTGTGAGAATGAAAATGTGAGGATGAGTGTGTGAGAATGTGAATGTGAGGATGAGTGTGTGAGAGTGTGAGTGCATGAGAATGTGTGAGTGTGTGAGAATGTGAATATGAGGGTGAGTGTGTGAGAATGTGAGGGTGAGTGTGTGAGAATGAAAATGTGAGGATGAGTGTGTGAGAATGTGAGTGTGAGTGCATGAGAATGTGTGAGTGTGTGAGAATGTGAATATGAGGGTGAGTGTGTGAGAATGTGAGGGTGAGTGTGTGAGAATGTGAGGGTGAGTGTGTGAGAATGAAAATGTGAGGATGAGTGTGTGAGAATGTGAGTGTGAGTGCATGACAATGTGTGAGTGTGTGAGAATGTGAATATGAGGGTGAGTGTGTGAGAATGTGAGGGTGAGTGTATGAGAATGTGAGGGTGAGTGTGTGAGAATGAAAATGTGAGGATGAGTGTGTGAGAATGTGAATGTAAGGATGAGTGAGTGAGAATGTGGACGTGAGAGTGTGTGTGAGAATGTGAGTGTGTGAGAATGAGAATATGAAGGTGAGTGAGTGAGAATGTGAATGTGAGGATTAGTGCATGAGAATGTGAGGGTGAGTATGTGAGAATGTGAGGGTGAGTGTGTGAGAATGTGAGGGTGAGGGTGTGAGGATGAGAATGTGAGTGTGAGTGCATGAGAATGTGAGGGTGAGTGTGTGAGAATCAGATGGTATGTGTGTGAAATTGAGAATGTGAGGGTGAGTATGTGAAAATGAGAATGTGAGGGTGAGTGTATCTGTGTGAGACTGTGAGGGTGAACGTGTGAGAATGTGATTGTGAGGTGAATGTGCTTGAATGAGAATATCAGGTTGATTGAGTGAGAATGTGAGGGTGAGTGTGTGAGAATGTGAGAGTGAAGGTGTGATGATGAGAATGTGAGTGAGTGAGAATGAAACCATGAGGGTGAGAGGTGTGAGGGGATGTGTGTGAGAATGTGCTAGAATAAGAATGTAAGGGTAATTGTGTTAGAATGCGAGTGGGTGTGTTGTGAGTGTGAGGGTAAATGTGTGAGAATGTGATCGTGAGGTGAATGTGCTTGAATGAGAACGTCAGGTTGATTGATTGAGAATGTGAGGGTGAGTGAGTGAGAATGTGAATGTGAGGATTAGTGCATGAGAATGTGAGGATGAGTGTGTGAGAATGTGAGGGTGAGGGTGTGAGGATGAGAATGAGCGGGTAAGTGTGTGAGAATGTGAGGGTGAGTGTGTAAGAATGTGAGGGTGAGTGTGTAAGAATGAGAATGTGAGGGTGTGAGGGTGAGTGCGTGAGAATGTGAGGGTGAGTGCATGAGAATGAGAATGTGAGGGTGAGTGCATGAGAATGAGAATGTGAGAGTGTGAGAATGAGAATGTGAGGGTGAGTGTGTGAGAATGTGAGGGTGAGGGTGTGAGAATGTGAGGGTGAGTGCGTGAGAATGAGGATGTGAGGGTGAGTGCGTGAGAATGAGAATGTGAGTGTGAGAGTGTGAGAATGAGAATGTGAGGGTGAGTGCATGAGAATGTGAGGGTGAGTGTGTGAGAATGAAACTGTGAGGCTGAGTGTGTGAGGATGTGTGTGTGAGAATGTGAGGGTGAGGGTGTGAGGATGAGAGCATGAGAATGTGAGGGTGAGTGTGTGAGAATCAGATGGTATGTGTGTGAGAATGTGGATGTGCAGATGTGTGTGTGAGAATGTGAGGGTGAGGGTGTGAGGATGAGAATGTGAGGGTGAGTGCATGAGATTGTGAGGGTGAGTGTGTGAGAATCAGATGGTATGTGTGTGAAATTGAGAATGTGACAGTGAATGCATTAGAATGTGAGGGTGAGTGTGTGAGAATCAGATGGTAAGTGTGTGAGAATGTGAGGGTGAGTGCATGAGAATGTGAGGGTGAGTGTGTGAGAATCAGATGGTATGTGTGTGAAATTGAGAATGTGAGGGTGAGTGTATGTGTGTGAGAATGTGAGGGTGAGTGTGTGAGAATGTGATTGTGAGGTGAATGTGCTCAAATGAGAATGTCAGGGTAATTGCGTGAGAATGTGAGGGTGAGTGTGTGAGAACGTGAGGGTGTGTGTGTGTGTGAGAATGTGAGGATGAGTGTGTGAGAATGTCCTCGAACGAGAATGTGAGGGTAATTGTGTGAGAATGCGAGGGGGTGTGTTGTGAGTGTGAGGGTAACTGTGCGAGAATGTGAGGGTGAGTGTGTGAGAATGTGAGGGTGAGTGTGAGAATGCGATTGTGTGGTGAATCTGCTCAAATGAGAATGTCAGGGTAATTGCGTGAGAATGTGGGGGTGAGTGAGTGAGCGAGCATGTGATTGTAAGGTCAAGAGTGTGAAAATGTAAGGGTGAGTGTGCGAGAATGTGATTGTGAGGGTGAGTGTGAGACAGTGAGGGTGAGGGTGTGAGGATGAGAATGTGAGGGTGAGGGTGGGTGTGTGAGAATGTGATTGTGAGGGTGAGTGTGAGAATGTCAGGCTGTGTGTGTGAGAATGTGAGGGTAAGTGTGTGAGAATGTGAATGTGAGGGTGAGTGTGTGAGAATGCGAGGGGGTGTGTTGTGAGTGTGAGGGTAACTGTGTGAGAATGTGAGGGTGAGTGTGTGAGAATGAGAATGTGAGGGTGAGGATGTGAGAATGAGAATGTGAGGGTGAGGGTGGTTGTGTGAGAATATGATTGTGAGGGTGAGTGTATGTGTGTGAGAATGTGAGGGTGAGTGTGTGAGAACGTGAGGGTGTGTGTGTGTGTGAGAATGTGAGGATGAGTGTGTGAGAATGTCCTCGAACGAGAATGTGAGGGTAATTGTGTGAGAATGCGAGGGGGTGTGTTGTGAGTGTGAGGGTAACTGTGCGAGAATGTGAGGGTGAGTGTGTGAGAATGTGAGGGTGAGTGTGAGAATGCGATTGTGTGGTGAATCTGCTCAAATGAGAATGTCAGGGTAATTGCGTGAGAATGTGGGGGTGAGTGAGTGAGCGAGCATGTGATTGTAAGGTCAAGAGTGTGAAAATGTAAGGGTGAGTGTGCGAGAATGTGATTGTGAGGGTGAGTGTGAGACAGTGAGGGTGAGGGTGTGAGGATGAGAATGTGAGGGTGAGGGTGGGTGTGTGAGAATGTGATTGTGAGGGTGAGTGTGAGAATGTCAGGCTGTGTGTGTGAGAATGTGAGGGTAAGTGTGTGAGAATGTGAATGTGAGGGTGAGTGTGTGAGAATGCGAGGGGGTGTGTTGTGAGTGTGAGGGTAACTGTGTGAGAATGTGAGGGTGAGTGTGTGAGAATGAGAATGTGAGGGTGAGGGTGTGAGAATGAGAATGTGAGGGTGAGGGTGGTTGTGTGAGAATATGATTGTGAGGGTGAGTGTGAAAATGTCAGGCTGTGTGTGTGAGAATGTGAGGGTAAGTGTGTGAGAATGTGATTGTGAGGTGAATCTGCTCAAATGAGAATGTCAGGGTAATTGCATGAGAATGTGAGGGTGAGTGAGCGAGCATGTGATTGTAAGGTCAAGAGTGTGAAAATGTAAGGGTGAGTGTGTGAGAATGTGATTGTGAGGGTGAGTGTGAGAATGTGAGGGTGAGGGTGTGAGGATGAGAATGTGAAGGTGAGGGTTGGTGTGTGAGAATGTGATTGTGAGGGTGAGTGTGAGAATGTCAGGCTGTGTGTGTGAGAATGTGAGGGTAAGTGTGTGAGAATATGAATGTGAGGGTGAGTTTGTGAGAATGTGAGGGTGATTGTGTGAGAATGCGAGAGGGTGTGTTGCAAGTGTGAGGGTAACTGTGTGAGAATGTGAGGGTGAGGGTGTGAGGATGAGAATGTGAGGGTGAGGGTGGGTGTGTGAGAATGTGATTGTGAGGGTGAGTGTGAGAATGTCAGGCTGTGTGTGTGAGAATGTGAGGGTAACTGTGGGTGAGTGTGTGAGAATGTGAAAGTGATTGTGTGAGAATGTGAATGTGAGGATGAGTGTGTGAGAATGTGAGGGTGATTGTGTGAGAATGCCAGAGGGTGTGTTGTGAGTGTAGGGTAACTGTGTGAGAATGTGAGGGTGAGTGTGTGAGAATGAGAACGGTTGGGTGATTGTGTGTGTGAGAATGTGAGGGTGAGTGTATGAGAAGGTGATTGTGAGGGTGCGAGTGTGAGGGGGTGTGTGACAATGAGAATGTGATGGTGTGTGTGAGAATTGTAGGACAAGTGGGTGAGAATGAGAATGCAAGGGTGAATGTGTGACTGTGAGGGTGACTGTGTGCGATTGTGAGTGTGTGTGTCAGAACGTGAGGGTGAGTTTGAGAGAATGTGAATGTGAGGATGAGTGTGTGAGAATGCAAGGGTGAGTGTGTGACTGTGAGGGTGACTGTGTGAGATTGTGAGGGTGAGTGTGTGAGAATGAGAATGTGAGGGTGAGTGAGTGAGCATGTGATTGTACGGTCAAGAGTGTGAAAATGTGAGGGTGAGTGTATGAGAATGTGATTGTCAGGGTGACAGTGTGTGGGTGTGTGTGACAATGTGAATGTGAGGGTGAGTGCGTGAGAATGTGAGGGTGTGTGTGAGCACGAGAAGGTGAGGGTGGGTGCGTGAGGATGAGTGTGTGAGAATGTGAGGGTGAGAGTCAGCTTGAGAGTGTGGATGAGAGTGAGAGTTAGAACGTGAGTGAGCAAAAAGGTGAGAGAGTAAATGTAAGAGAGAGACAAGGTGGGAGTGTGTGAGAGAGAGTAAGTGAGAGAGAGTAAGTGAGAGAGGGTGAAAGGGGAGTGAGAGAATGAGTGAGGGTGAGAGAGGGAGAAGGTGAGAGTGACAGTGAGATTGGGGGTGCAAGTGTGAGGGTGAGAGTGTGTGTGAGAGAGGGAAGGTGAGAGACAGTGGTGAGAGTGTGAATTAGGGAGAGAGAAAAGCTGAGACAGTGCGTCTGAGAGAGTAGGCGGGAGAGCGAGTGTGATAGTGTGGGTGAAAGAGAGGGTGAGTGTGTGTGAGAGAGAGAAGGTGAGAGACAGAGGGGATAGGGAAAGAGTATGGGTGAGAGAGAGAAGGCTAGAGAGTGTGTCTGAGAGAGGAGAGAGTATGAGTGTGATAGTGTGGTTGAGAGAGCGGGTGAGGGTGTGTGTGAGAGAGTGAGGATAAGAGTGTGTGTGAGAGAGTGAGTGAGGGTGAGAGAGATTGGGGAGAGAATGAGGACGAGTGTGTCTGAGAGAGAGAAGGTGGGAGGGTGAAGGTGAGTGTGTGTGAGAGAGTATGAGAGTGAAAGAGAGAGGGATGAGCGTGTGGGTGAGAGTGTGGGAGTCTGTGAGAGAGAGATGAGTGAGTGAGGGTGAGAGTGCCTATGTGAGAGATAACAAGTTGAGAGAGTGAGGATGAGTGTATGTGAGAGAGTGAGTGAGGGCAAGAGAGGGAGAAGGTGAGAGAGTGAGGTTGAGAATGTGTGTGAGAGAGTGTATGAGAGTGTGTGAGAGAGTGAGGGTGAGAGTGTGTGTGTGAGAGAGACAAGGTGGGACAATGAAGGTGAGAGAATGAGGGTGAAAGTGTGTGAGAGAGAAGGTGAGAATGAGGGTGAGAGTGCAAGTGTGAGAAAGAAGGTGGAACAGTGAGGGTAAGAGTGAAGGTGAGAGAGAGAGAAGGTGAGAGTGAGCGTGAGAGCATGTGAGAGAGAGAAGCTGAGAGTATGTGAGAGATAATGTGTGAGGATGAGAGATAAGATGTGAGGGTGAGTGTATGTGTGTGATAGAGAGTGCAAGTGTGGCTGAGAGAGAAAGTGAGAGTGTGAGGGTGATAGTGTAGGTGAGAGAGAGGTGAGAGAGTGAGGATGAGAGTGTCTGTGTGTGAGTGTGAGAAAGAGTGAAGATGACAGTGAGGGTGAGAGTGTGGCTGAGAGAGTGAGGGTGTGTGTGTGTGTGTGTGTGTGTGTGTGAGAGAGAGAGAGTGAGTAACTGTGAGAGAGCGAGAAATGAGAGGGAGGGTGAGAGTGTGTGTGAGAGAGAAGGTGAGAGAGTGAGGGTGAGGGTGTGAGTGAGAATGAGTAACTGTGCGAGAGAGAAGTGAGAGGGAGGATGAGAGTGCATGTGTGATAGAGAAGATGAGTGGGGGTAAGAATGTGTGTGAGAGAGAAGGTGAAAGAGTGGGAGTGTGAGTAACAGAATGAGGGTGAGAGTGTGTGTGAGAGTGAGGGTGAGTGTGTATGAGTGAGAAGGTGAGATTGAGTGTGAGAGAGGGTGAGCGTGTGTGTGAGAGAGGTGAGAGTATGGGTGAGAGAGAGTGAGTGTGGGTGAAAGATAACGTGAGAGAGTGAGGTTGAGAGCGTGTGTGATAGAGAGAATGTGAGAGAGTGAGGGTGAGAGTGTGTATGTGAGACAGAGTAAGTGGGTGAGAGAAAAGGTGAGAGAGTGAGGGAGCATGTTTGTGAGAGTGAGTGAGTGTGAGAAAGAGAGAAGGTGAGAGTGTGAGGGTGAGAGTGTGTGTGAGAGTGTGAGTGACTGTGTGTGAGAGAGAAGGTGAGTGTGAAGGTAAGAGAGTGTGTGTGCGAGCATGAGTGAGCATGTGAGGGAGGTGATAGTGTGAGGGTGAGAGTGTGTGTGAGAGTGTGAGTGACTGTGTGTGAGAGAGAAGGTAAGAGTGTGAGGGTGAGAGTGTGTGTGAGAGTGTGAGTGACTGTGTGTGAGAGAGAAGGTGAGTGTGAAGGTAAGAGAGTGTGTGTGCGAGCATGAGTGAGCATGTGAGGGAGGTGATAGTGTGAGGGTGAGAGTGTGTGTGAGAGTGTGAGTGACTGTGTGTGAGAGAGAAGGTAAGAGTGTGAGGGTGAGAGTGTGTGTGAGAGTGTGAGTGACTGTGTGTGAGAGAGAAGGTAAGAGTGTGAGGGTGAGAGTGTGTGTGTGAGAGAGAGTAACTGTGTGAGAGAGAAGGTAAGAGTGTGAGGGTGAGAGTGTGTGTGTGAGAGAGAGTAACTGTGTGAGAGAGAAGGTAAGAGTGTGAGGGTGAGAGTGTGTGTGTGAGAGAGAGTGACTGTGTGAGAGAGAAGGTAAGAGTGTGAGGGTGAGAGTGTGTGTGTGAGAGAGAGTGACTGTGTGAGAGAGAAGGTAAGAGTGTGAGGGTGAGAGTGTGTGTGTGAGAGAGAGTGACTGTGTGAGAGAGAAGGTAAGAGTGTGAAGGTGAGAGTGTGTGTGTGAGAGAGAGTGACTGTGTGAGAGAGAAGGTAAGAGTGTGAGGGTGAGAGTGTGTGTGTGAGAGAGAGTGACTGTGTGAGAGAGAAGGTGATAGTGTGAGGGTGAGAGTGTGTGTGTGAGAGAGAGTGACTGTGTGAGAGAGAAGGTAAGAGTGTGAGGGTGAGAGTGTGTGTGTGAGAGAGAGTGACTGTGTGAGAGAGAAGGTAAGAGTGTGAGGGTGAGAGTGTGTGTGTGAGAGAGAGTGACTGTGTGAGAGAGAAGGTAAGAGTGTGAAGGTGAGAGTGTGTGTGTGAGAGAGAGTGACTGTGTGAGAGAGAAGGTAAGAGTGTGAGGGTGAGAGTGTGTGTGCGAGAGAGAGTGACTGTGTGAGAGAGAAGGTAAGAGTGTGAGGGTGAGAGTGTGTGTGTGAGAGAGAGTGACTGTGTGAGAGAGAAGGTGAGAGTGTGTGTGTGAGAGAGAGTGACTGTGTGAGAGAGAAGGTAAGAGTGTGAGGGTGAGAGTGTGTGTGTGAGAGTGTGAGTGACTGTGTGAGAGAGAACGTAAGAGTGTGAGGGTGAGAGTGTGTGTGTGAGAGAGAGTGACTGTGTGAGAGAGAAGGTAAGAGTGTGAGGGTGAGAGTGTGTGTGTGAGAGAGAGTGACTGTGTGAGAGAGAAGGTAAGAGTGTGAGGGTGAGAGTGTGTGTGTGAGAGAGAGTGACTGTGTGTGAGAGAGAAGGTAAGAGTGTGAAGGTGAGAGTGTGTGTGTGAGAGAGAGTGACTGTGTGAGAGAGAAGGTAAGAGTGTGAAGGTGAGAGTGTGTGTGTGAGAGAGAGTGACTGTGTGAGAGAGAAGGTAAGAGTGTGAGGGTGAGAGTGTGTGTGTGAGAGAGAGTGACTGTGTGAGAGAGAAGGTGATAGTGTGAGGGTGAGAGTGTGTGTGTGAGAGAGAGTGACTGTGTGAGAGAGAAGGTAAGAGTGTGAGGGTGAGAGTGTGTGTGTGAGAGAGAGTGACTGTGTGAGAGAGAAGGTAAGAGTGTGAGGGTGAGAGTGTGTGTGAGAGTGTGAGTGACTGTGTGTGAGAGAGAAGGTAAGAGTGTGAGGGTGAGAGTGTGTGTGAGAGTGTGAGTGACTGTGTGTGAGAGAGAAGGTAAGAGTGTGAGGGTGAGAGTGTGTGTGAGAGTGTGAGTGACTGTGTGTGAGAGAGAAGGTAAGAGTGTGAGGGTGAGAGTGTGTGTGTGAGAGAGAGTGACTGTGTGTGAGAGAGAAGGTAAGAGTGTGAGGGTGAGAGTGTGTGTGTGAGAGAGAGTGACTGTGTGAGAGAGAAGGTAAGAGTGTGAGGGTGAGAGTGTGTGTGTGAGAGTGTGAGTGACTGTGTGTGAGAGAGAAGGTAAGAGTGTGAGGGTGAGAGTGTGTGTGTGAGAGAGAGTGACTGTGTGAGAGAGAAGGTAAGAGTGTGAGGGTGAGAGTGTGTGTGTGAGAGAGAGTGACTGTGTGAGAGAGAAGGTAAGAGTGTGAGGGTGAGAGTGTGTGTGAGAGAGAGTGACTGTGTGAGAGAGAAGGTAAGAGTGTGAGGGTGAGAGTGTGTGTGAGAGAGAGTGACTGTGTGTGAGAGAGAAGGTAAGAGTGTGAAGGTGAGAGTGTGTGTGTGAGAGTGTGAGTGACTGTGTGTGAGAGAAGGTAAGAGTGTGAGGGTGAGAGTGTGTGTGTGAGAGTGTGAGTGACTGTGTGTGAGAGAGAAGGTAAGAGTGTGAGGGTGAGAGTGTGTGTGTGAGAGAGAGTAACTGTGTGAGAGAGAAGGTAAGAGTGTGAGGGTGAGAGTGTGTGTGTGAGAGAGAGTAACTGTGTGAGAGAGAAGGTAAGAGTGTGAGGGTGAGAGTGTGTGTGTGAGAGTGTGAGTGACTGTGTGAGAGAGAGAAGGTAAGAGTGTGAGGGTGAGAGTGTGTGTGTGAGAGTGTGAGTGACTGTGTGAGAGAGAAGGTAAGAGTGTGAGGGTGAGAGTGTGTGTGAGAGTGTGAGTGACTGTGTGTGAGAGAGAAGGTAAGAGTGTGAGGGTGAGAGTGTGTGTGTGAGAGAGAGTGACTGTGTGTGAGAGAAGGTGATAGTGTGAGGGTGAGAGTGTGTGTGTGAGAGTGTGAGTGACTGTGTGTGAGAGAGAAGGTAAGAGTGTGAGGGTGAGAGTGTGTGTGTGAGAGAGAGTGACTGTGTGAGAGAGAAGGTAAGAGTGTGAGGGTGAGAGTGTGTGTGTGAGAGAGAGTGACTGTGTGAGAGAGAAGGTAAGAGTGTGAGGGTGAGAGTGTGTGTGTGAGAGTGTGAGTGACTGTGTGTGAGAGAGAAGGTAAGAGTGTGAGGGTGAGAGTGTGTGTGAGAGAGTGTGAGTGACTGTGTGTGAGAGAGAAGGTAAGAGTGTGAGGGTGAGAGTGTGTGTGTGAGAGTGTGAGTGACTGTGTGTGAGAGAGAAGGTAAGAGTGTGAGGGTGAGAGTGTGTGTGAGAGTGTGAGTGACTGTGTGTGAGAGAGAAGGTAAGAGTGTGAGGGTGAGAGTGTGTGTGAGAGAGAGAGTAACTGTGTGAGAGAGAGAAGGTAAGAGTGTGAGGGTGAGAGTGTGTGTGTGAGAGAAGGTAAGAGTGTGAGGGTGAGAGTGTGTGTGTGAGAGAAGGTAAGAGTGTGAGGGTGAGAGTGTGTGTGAGAGAAGGTAAGAGTGTGAGGGTGAGAGTGTGTGTGTGAGAGAGAGTGACTGTGTGAGAGAGAAGGTAAGAGTGTGAGGGTGAGAGTGTGTGTGTGAGAGAAGGTAAGAGTGTGAGGGTGAGAGTGTGTGTGTGAGAGAAGGTAAGAGTGTGAGGGTGAGAGTGTGTGTGTGAGAGAAGGTAAGAGTGTGAGGGTGAGAGTGTGTGTGTGAGAGAAGGTAAGAGTGTGAGGGTGAGAGTGTGTGTGTGAGAGAAGGTAAGAGTGTGAGGGTGAGAGTGTGTGTGTGAGAGAAGGTAAGAGTGTGAGGGTGAGAGTGTGTGTGTGAGAGAAGGTAAGAGTGTGAGGGTGAGAGTGTGTGTGTGTGAGAGTGTGAGTGACTGTGTGTGTGAGAGAAGGTGAGTGTGAGGGTGAGAGTGTGTGTGAGAGAGTGAGTGTGTGTGTGAGAGAAGGTGAGTGTGAGGGTGAGAGTGTGTGTGTGAGAAGGTGAGTGTGAGGGTGAGAGTGTGTGTGTGTGAGAGTGTGAGTGACTGTGTGTGTGAGAGAAGGTGAGTGTGAGGGTGAGAGTGTGTGTGTGAGAAGGTGAGTGTGAGGGTGAGAGTGTGTGTGTGTGAGAGTGTGAGTGACTGTGTGTGTGTGAGAAGGTGAGTGTGAGGGTGAGAGTGTGTGTGTGTGAGAGTGTGAGTGACTGTGTGTGTGAGAGAAGGTGAGTGTGAGGGTGAGAGTGTGTGTGAGAGAAGGTGAGTGTGAGGGTGAGAGTGTGTGTGTGTGAGAGTGTGAGTGACTGTGTGTGTGAGAGAAGGTGAGTGTGAGGGTGAGAGTGTGTGTGAGAGAAGGTGAGTGTGAGGGTGAGAGTGTGTGTGAGAGAGTGAGTGACTGTGTGTGTGAGAGAAGGTGAGTGTGAGGGTGAGAGTGTGTGTGAGAGAAGGTGAGTGTGAGGGTGAGAGTGTGTGTGAGAGAAGGTGAGTGTGAGGGTGAGAGTGTGTGTGAGAGAAGGTGAGTGTGAGGGTGAGAGTGTGTGTGAGAGAGTGAGTGACTGTGTGTGTGAGAGAAGGTGAGTGTGAGGGTGAGAGTGTGTGTGTGAGAAGGTGAGTGTGAGGGTGAGAGTGTGTGTGTGTGAGAGTGTGAGTGACTGTGTGTGTGAGAGAAGGTGAGTGTGAGGGTGAGAGTGTGTGTGTGAGAGAAGGTAAGAGTGTGAGGGTGAGAGTGTGTGTGTGTGAGAGTGTGAGTGACTGTGTGTGTGAGAGAAGGTGAGTGTGAGGGTGAGAGTGTGTGTGAGAGAAGGTGAGTGTGAGGGTGAGAGTGTGTGTGAGAGAAGGTGAGTGTGAGGGTGAGAGTGTGTGTGAGAGAGTGAGTGACTGTGTGTGTGAGAGAAGGTGAGTGTGAGGGTGAGTGTGTGTGTGAGAGAAGGTGAGTGTGAGGGTGAGAGTGTGTGTGAGAGAAGGTGAGTGTGAGGGTGAGAGTGTGTGTGAGAGAAGGTGAGTGTGAGGGTGAGAGTGTGTGTGAGAGAGTGAGTGACTGTGTGTGTGAGAGAAGGTGAGTGTGAGGGTGAGAGTGTGTGTGTGAGAAGGTGAGTGTGAGGGTGAGAGTGTGTGTGTGTGAGAGTGTGAGTGACTGTGTGTGTGAGAGAAGGTGAGTGTGAGGGTGAGAGTGTGTGTGTGAGAGAAGGTAAGAGTGTGAGGGTGAGAGTGTGTGTGTGTGAGAGTGTGAGTGACTGTGTGTGTGAGAGAAGGTGAGTGTGAGGGTGAGAGTGTGTGTGTGTGTGAGAGTGTGAGTGACTGTGTGAGAGAGAAGGTAAGAGTGTGAGGGTGAGAGTGTGTGTGTGAGAGAAGGTGAGTGTGAGGGTGAGAGTGTGTGTGAGAGTGTGAGTGACTGTGTGTGTGAGAGAAGGTGAGTGTGAGGGTGAGAGTGTGTGTGTGAGAGAAGGTAAGAGTGTGAGGGTGAGAGTGTGTGTGTGAGAGAAGGTAAGAGTGTGAGGGTGAGAGTGTGTGTGTGAGAGAAGGTAAGAGTGTGAGGGTGAGAGTGTGTGTGAGAGAAGGTGAGTGTGAGGGTGAGAGTGTGTGTGTGAGAGAAGGTAAGAGTGTGAGGGTGAGAGTGTGTGTGAGAGGAGGTGAGTGTGAGGGTGAGAGTGTGTGTGAGAGAAGGTGAGTGTGAGGGTGAGAGTGTGTGTGTGAGAGAAGGTGAGTGTGAGGGTGAGAGTGTGTGTGTGAGAGAAGGTGAGTGTGAGGGTGAGAGTGTGTGTGAGAGAAGGTGAGTGTGAGGGTGAGAGTGTGTGTGTGAGAGAAGGTGAGTGTGAGGGTGAGAGTGTGTGTGTGTGAGAGTGTGAGTGACTGTGTGTGTGAGAGAAGGTGAGTGTGAGGGTGAGAGTGTGTGTGTGTGAGAGTGTGAGTGACTGTGTGTGTGAGAGAAGGTGAGTGTGAGGGTGAGAGTGTGTGTGTGTGAGAGTGTGAGTGACTGTGTGTGTGAGAGAAGGTGAGTGTGAGGGTGAGAGTGTGTGTGAGAGTGTGAGTGACTGTGTGTGTGAGAGAAGGTGAGTGTGAGGGTGAGAGTGTGTGTGAGAGTGTGAGTGACTGTGTGTGTGAGAGAAGGTGAGTGTGAGGGTGAGAGTGTGGCTGCCTTCTGCTAGGGGTGGGGTTGTGATGATCACCTCCTTGTGACATCAGACGGTGATGCCTGGTGGTAACACACTGAGCCATCATCGTGATGTCACAAACCTTGGACACCTCACACACATGTCCGTCTGAAACTAGACAGGACGCAATGCAGAATAATAAAGTATAATAACTTAACCTCCATCTCCCCAAAAAACACCCCCTCCCCAAAGAAGATTCAAGACAATCTGACCAGTTCCCTGGTCACCCTCCTCAGTTGAAGATCTTTGTTGTGTCAGATGGGATTGGTGTTCAGTTATGTGAGACCCAAGACCAACTCTCCCAGTGACAACTAAGAACTGGAAGACCAACCTACAACATTCCATGATCTGGACAACTGGTCAACAAAAGCACGTTTGGGTCCTGTGAATATCAGACAGAAACACAGTAGAGATGGAGGAAAGTGCAGAGAGCGAGGGGGTAAAGGAGGATCTGGCACAGGAGGAGACGAAGATGGAGGGAGAAAATGAGCAAAATGAAGCAAAGACAGAGCAGGAGGAAGAGGAGGAGAACACGGTACAGGAGAATGAGACCAAGAGCGCAGAAGCCGAAGACAATGCAGAGGGCAAGGAAGATGAAGCAGTGGCTGAGGGGGAGGAAGGGAAGACGGAGGAATCAGAAGGGGTCACAGCTGAACAAAAGGATGAGGAAGGTGTAGAAAGTGAGGAACTTGCCAAAGACTTGGAGGAAGAGAAGAACAACAAAGAAATGGAACAGGGGCAAGGAGAACATGAAGAAAAATCAGCCGAGGAAGAAATTGGACAAGAGGGAGAGCAGCAAGCAGAAGGTGAGAAAGAAGAAGAGAAAGAGAAGGCGGCAGAGGAAGAGAAAGGAGAGGAGGAAGTGAAGGAAACAAAAGAAGAAAAAGATGAAGAAGAAGAGAAGGCAGCAGAGGAAGAAAAAGGAGAGGAGGAAGGGAAGGCAGCAGAAGAACAAAAAGGACAAGAGGAAGAGAAAGCAGTGGAGGAAGAAAAAGGAGATGAGGAAGAGAAGGCAGTGGAAGAAGTAAAAGGAGAAGAGGAAGGGGAGGCTGAGGAAGAACAAAAGGGAGAAGAGGAAGAGAAAGCAGCGGAAGAAGAAAAAGGAGAAAAGGAAGAGAAGGCAGCAGAAGAGGAGAAAGGTCGAGAGGAAGAAAAGGAAGCAGAGGAGGAGAAGCCGAAACAAGAAGAACTGCCGACTGAGGAGGCGGTACCAGCAGAGGACGAGAAGCCAGCAGAGGAGGAGAAAGCAGCTGACGAAGAGAAGCCAGCTGAGGAAGAGGCACCAACAGAGGAAGAGAAGCCAACTGAGGAAGAGATATCAGCAGGGGAAGACAAGCCAGCAGAGGAAGAGATGCCAGGTGAGGAAGAGAGGCCAGCCGAGGAAGAGAAACCAGCTGAGGAAGAGGTACCAGAAGGGGAAGAGGTGCCAGCTGGGGAAGAGATACCAGCAGGGGAAGAGACACCAGCAGAGGGAGAGAAGCTGACTGAGGAAGAGAAACCAGCAGTGGAAGAGATACCAGCAGAGGAAGAGGTACCAGCAGAGGAAAAGAAGCCGACTGAGGAGGAACAACCAGTAGAAGAAGAGCAGCCAGTGGAACAAGAGATTACAATGGAAGAACAGATTACGAAAGAAGAACAGATACCAAGAGAAGAGGAGAAACCGGAAGAAGAAGAGAAGCCTGAAGAAGAGGAGAAACCAACTGAGGAAGAAATACCAGCAGAAGCAGAGAAACCAGCAGAGGAAGAGAAGGCAGCAGAGGAACAGGTATCTACAGAGGAAGAGGTACCAGCAGAAGAAGAGAAACCAACAGAGAAAGAGGTACCTGCAGAGGAAGAGGTACCAGCAGAGGAAGAGAAACCAGCAGAGGAAGAGGTACCAGCAGAGGAAGAGAAACCAACAGAGAAAGAGGTACCAGCAGAGGAACAGGAGCCAGCAGAGGAAGAGGTACCAGCAGAGGTACAGGAGCCAGCAGAGGAAGAGGTACCAGCAGAGGAAGAGGCACCAGCAGAGGGAGAGGCACCGGCAGAGGAAGAGGTACCAGCAGAGGAAAAGGCACCGACAGAGGAAGAAGTACCAGCAGAGGAAGAGAAGCCGGCAGAAGAGGCGTTACCAGCAGAAGAAGAGAAACCAGTAAAGGAAGAGAAGCCAGCAGAGGAAACGATACCGGTAGAGGAAGAGGCACCCGCAGAGGGAGAGGCACCGACAGAGGGAGAGGTACCGGTAGAGGAAGAGAAGCCAGCAGAAGGAGAGGTACCAGCAGAGGAAGAGGTACCAGCAGAGGAAGAGATTCCAGCAGAGGAAGAGAAGCCAGCAGAGGGAGAGGTACCAGCAGAGGAAGAGAAGCCAGCAGAGGGAGAGGTGCCAGCAGAAGAGGAGAAGCCAGCAGAGGAAGAGGTACCAGCAGAGGAAGAGAAGCCAACAGAGGGAGAGGCACCAGCAGAGGGAGAGGTACCAGCAGAGGAAGAGATACCAGCAGAGGAAGAGGCACCAGCAGAGGGAGAGGTTCTAGCAGAGGAACAGAAACCGACAGAGGAAGAGGTACCGGTAGAGGAAGAGAAGCCAGCAGAGGGAGAGGTACCAGCAGAGGAAGAGGTACCAGCAGAGGAAGAGGTACCAGCAGAGGGAGAGGTACCAGCAGAGGAAGAGAAGCCAGCAGAAGGAGAGGTACCAGCAGAGGGAGAGGTACCAGCAGAGGAAGAGAAGCCAGCAGAAGGAGAGGTACCAGCTGAGGAAGAGCAGCCAGCAGAGGGAGAGGTACCAGCTGAGGAAGAGAAGCCAGCAGAGGGAGAGGTACCAGCAGAGGGAGAGATACCAGCAGAGGAAGAGGCACCAGCAGAGGGAGAGGTTCTAGCAGAGGAACAGAAACCGACAGAGGAAGAGGTACTGGTAGAGGAAGAGAAGCCAGCAGAGGGAGAGGTACCAGCTGAGGAAGAGAAGCCAGCAGAGGGAGAGGTACCAGCAGAGGAAGAGGTACCAGCAGAGGAAGAGAAGCCAGCAGAAGAAGAGGTACCAGCAGAGGGAGAGGTACCAGCAGAGGAAGAGATACCAGCAGAGGGAGAGGTACCAGCTGAGGAAGAGAAGCCAGCAGAGGGAGAGGTACCAGCTGAGGAAGAGAAGCCAGCAGAGGGAGAGGTACCAGCAGATGGAGAGGTACCAGCAGAGGGAGAGGTGCCAGCAGAGGGAGAGGTACCAGCAGAAGAAGAGAAGCCGGCTGAGGAGGAGAAGCCAGCAGAGGAAGAGGTACCAGCAGAGGGAGTGAAGCCGGCAGAGGAAGAGGCACCAACAGAGGAAGAGAAGCCAGCAGAGGAAGGGGTACCAGCAGAAGAAGAGAAGCCAGCTGAGGAAGAGAAGCCAGCAGCGGAAGAGGTACCAGCAGAGGAAGAGATACCAGCAGAGGAAGAGAAGCCAGCAGAGGAAGAGGTACCAGCAGAGGAAGAGAAGCCAGCAGAGGAAGAGGTACCAGCAGAGGAAGTGAAGCAGGCAGAGGAAGAGAAGCCAGGTGAAGCAGAGATACCAGCAGAGGAAGAGAAGCCAGCAGAAGAAGAGAAGCCAGCTGAGGAACAGGTACCAGCAGAGGAAGAGAGGCCAGCAGAGGGAGAGGTACCAGCAGAGGGAGAGGTGCCGGCAGTAGAAGAGAAGCCAGCAGAGGGAGAGGTACCGGCAGAGGAAGGGATACCAGCAGAGGAAGAGAAGCCAGCAGAGGGAGAGGTACCAGCAGAGGGAGAGGTGCCAGCAGAGGGAGAGGTACCAACAGAAGAAGAGAAGCCAACAGAGGAAGAGAAGCCAGCAGAGGGAGAGGTACCAGCAGAGGAAGAGAAGCCAGCAGAGGGAGAGGTACCAGCAGAGGGAGAGGTGCCGGCAGAAGAAGAGAAGCCAGCAGAGGGAGAGGTACCGGCAGAGGAAGGGATACCAGCAGAGGAAGAGAAGCCAGCAGAGGGAGAGGTACCAGCAGAGGGAGAGGTGCCGGCAGAAGAAGAGAGGCCAGCAGAGGGAGAGGTACCGGCAGAGGAAGGGATACCAGCAGAGGAAGAGAAGCCAGCAGAGGGAGAGGTACCAGCAGAGGGAGAGGTGCCGGCAGAAGAAGAGAAGCCAGCAGAGGGAGAGGTACCGGCAGAGGAAGGGATACCAGCAGAGGAAGAGAAGCCAGCAGAGGGAGAGGTACCAGCAGAGGAAGAGGTACCAGCAGAGGAAGAGAAGCCAGCAGAGGAAGAGGTACCAGCAGAGGGAGAGGTGCCGGCAGAAGAAGAGAAGCCAGCAGAGGGAGAGGTACCAGCAGAGGAAGAGAAGCCAGCAGAGGAAGAGATACCAGCAGAGGAAGAGAAGCCAGCAGAGGAAGAGGTACCAGCAGAAGAAGGGGTACCAGCAGAGGAAGAGAAGCCAGCAGAGGGAGAGGTACCGGCAGAGGAAGAGAAGCCAGCAGAAGAAGAGAAGCCAGCTGAGGAAGAGAAGCCAGCAGAGGAAGAGAAGCCAGCAGAGGGAGAGGTACCAGCAGAGGAAGAGAAGCCAGCAGAGGGAGAGATACCAGCAGAAGAAGAGAAGCCAACAGAGGAAGAGGTACCAGCAGAGGAAGGGGTACCAGCAGAGGAAGAGAAGCCAGCAGAGGGAGAGGTACCAGCAGAGGAAGAGAAGCCAGCAGAGGGAGAGATACCAGCAGAAGAAGAGAAGCCAACAGAGGAAGAGGTACCAGCAGAGGGAGAGGTACCGGCAGAGGAAGAGAAGCCAGCAGAGGAAGAGAAGCCAGCAGAGGGAGAGGTACCAGCAGAGGAAGAGAAGCCAGCAGAGGGAGAGGTACCGGCAGAGGAAGGGATACCAGCAGAGGAAGAGAAGCCAGCTGAGGAAGAGGTACCAGCAGAGGAAGAGAAGCCAGCAGAGGGAGAGGTACCAGCAGAGGAAGAGAAGCCAGCAGAGGAAGAGGTACCAGCAGAGGAAGGGATACCAGCAGAGGAAGAGACGCCAGCTGAGGAAGAGGTACCAGCAGAGGAAGAGAAGCCGGCTGAGGAAGAGGTACCAACAGAGGGAGAGGCAGCAGCAGAGGAAGAGAAGCCAGCAGAAGAACAGATACCAGCAGAGGAGGAAAAGCCGGAAGAAGAAGAGAAAGTGACAGAGGAAGAGATACCATCAGAGGAAAAGAAGCTGGCAGAGGAAGAAGTACCAGCAGAGGAAGAGAAACCAGCAGTAGAAGAGGTACCAGCAGAAGAAGAGAAGCCAACAGAGGAAGCGGTACCAACAGAGGAAGAGAAGCCATCAGAAGAAGTACTAGCAGAGGAAGAAAAACCAGCAGAGGAAGAGATACCAGCAGAAGAAGAGGTACCAGCAGAGGGAGAGAAGCCAGCAGAGGAAGAAGAACCAGCAGAGGAAGAGAAACCAGCAGAAGAAGAGATATCAGCAGAGGAAGAGAAACCGGCAGAGGAAGAGGTACCAGCAGAGGAAGAGAAACCAGCAGAAGAAGAGATATCAGCAGAGGAAGAGAAACTGGCAGAGGAATGGGTACCAGCAGAGGAAGAGGCAGCAGCAGAAGAGGAAATAACAGCAGAGGGAGAGGTGTCAGCAGAGGAAGTGAAACTGGCAGTGGAAGAGAAGCCAGTAGAGGAAGAGATGCCGGTGGAGGAAGAGAAACTGGCAGAGGAGGAACTCCCGGCAGAGGAAGCAGTACCGGCAGAGGAAGAGAAACTAGCAGCAGAAGAGGTTCCAGCAGGGGAAGAGGTACCAGCAGAGGAAGAGGTACCAGCAGAGGGAGAGGTGCCAGCAGAGGGAGAGATACCAGCAGAGGGAGAGATACCAGCTGAGGGAGAGATACCAGCAGAGGAAGAGGTACCAGCAGAGGAAGAGAAGCCAGCTGAGGGAGAGATACCAGCAGAGGAAGAGAAGCCAGCAGAGGGAGAGATACCAGCAGAGGGAGAGATACCAGCTGAGGGAGAGATACCAGCAGAGGAAGAGGTACCAGCAGAGGAAGAGAAGCCAGCTGAGGGAGAGATACCAGCAGAGGAAGAGAAGCCAGCTGAGGGAGAGATACCAGCAGAGGGAGAAATACCAGCAGAAGAAGAGATGCCAGCAGAGGAAGAGGTACCAGCAGAGGAAGAGATGCCACCAGCACAAGAGTTACCAACAGAAGAAGAGAAGCCCGCAGAGGAAGAGGCACAAGCAGAGGAAGAGAAAGTGGCAGTGGAGGAGAAACCAGTAGAGGAAGAGGAGATGGTAGAGGCCGTGGAGCCAGAAGTGGAAATGGCAGAGGAGGAGAAACCAGCAGAGGAACTGGAAGTGGCAGAGATAGAGAAACCAGCAGAGGAAGAAGGATTTGAAGAAAAAGTAAAAGAAAGAGTGGATGAAGAGGCCCAAAGAAAGGCAAGTGAAGTGATGGAAGGTGTGGGAACAGTGCCAATACCTGGTGGAACTCAGTTGGGGATTGAGGAAGCAGAGGGGAAAAGAGAGGAAGAGAAGGAGATGGAAAAGGAGGCTGAACAAAAAATGAGGGCAGAATCTCCAAAAGATGTATGTGGGTTGCAGGATGACCTGAGTGAGGAGTGGGACGAGTCACAATCAGTTATGGTAACAACAGCATCATCATCAATTGAAGAGGTGTGTGAACTCCCATTGGTGGAGAAGAGAGAAAAGGAGGCAGAAAAAGACAAAGATAAAGAGGGAGCAGAGAAACATGATGAAAAACAGATAGAGGACTGGGGAAAAGCAGAAAAGATGGAGGAGAAAGGGCCAGAGGACGAGGAGAAGGCAGTAGAGGAAGCAGAGAAGGAGGAGGAAGAGACAGCAGAGGAAGAAATGGCCCCAAAGGAAGAGAAAGAGGGAGAGGAAGAAAAGCCTGTGGAGGAAGAGAAAGAGGGAGAGGAAGAGAAACCAGCAGTGGAAGAGGGAGTAACAGAGGAAGAGAGGGCAGCAGAGGAAGAAGAAGTAGGAGAGGTGGAGAAACCTGGAGAGGAAGAGGGGGCAGCAGAGGAAGAAGAAGTAGGAGAGGTGGAGAAACCTGGAGAGGAAGAGGGGGCAGCAGAGGAAGAAGAAGTAGGAGAGGTGGAGAAACCTGGAGAGGAAGAGGGGGCAGCAGAGGAAGAGAAAGAAGAAGAGGTGGAAGAACCAGGAGAGGAAGAGGGGGCAGCAGAGGAAGAGAAAGTAGGAGAGATAGGGAAACCACCAGAGGAAGAGAGGGCAGCAGAAGAAGAGATGGCAGCAGAGGAAGAACAAGTGGGAGAGGAAGAGAAAGTGGGAGAGGAGGAGAAGCCTGCAGAGGAAGAGATAGTGAGAGAGGAGGAGCAACCTGCAGAAGAAGAGAGGGCAGCAGAGGAAGAGAAAGTGGGAGAGGAGGAGAAACCTGCCGAGGAAGAGATGCCAGCAGAGGAGGTGAAACTGGGAGAGGAGGAGAAGCCAGCAGAGGAAGAGGGGGCAGCAGAGGAAGAGAAATTAGAAGAGGGAGAGAAGCCGGCAGCGGAAGAGATGGCAGCAGAGGAGGTGAAACTGGGAGAGGAGGAGAAGCCAGCAGAGGAAGAGGGGGCAGCAGAGGAAGAGAAATTAGAAGAGGGAGAGAAGCCGGCAGCGGAAGAGATGGCAGCAGAGGAGGTGAAACTGGGAGAGGAGGAGAAGCCAGCAGAGGAAGAGGGGGCAGCAGAGGAAGAGAAATTAGAAGAGGGAGAGAAGCTGGCAGCGGAAGAGATGGCAGCAGAGGAAGCGATGCCACCAGAGGAAGAGAAGGTAGTAGAGGAAGAGAAAGAGGGAGAGGAGGAGAAGCCAGCAGAGGAAGAGAAAGAGGGAGAGGAGGAAAAACTGCCAGTGGAAGAAAAAGCTGCAGAGGAAGAAAAAGAGGGAGAGGAGGAAAAGCCAGCTGGGGAAGAGAGGGCAGCAGAGGAGGAGATATCAGCAGAAGCAGAGAAACCCACCGTGGAAGAGGGAGTCATAACTAAAGGAGAGGCCATTGAGAAAGAATTAAAAGTGGAATCTGCATTGGAAATATGTGAGATGCCGGATAATGAACTGGATGAGGTGTTAGGAAAAGAAATATATGATACATTATCAATGTCATTATCATCTTCAATTGATGAAATATGTGAGCTGCCACCAGGGCAAGAAAAAGCAAAGGAAGCAGAGGCAGCAGAGGGACTGGCAGAACTGGAAGCAGAACCAGAGAAAGTAGCAGAGGAGGCTGCGAAGCCAGAAGCGGAAGAGAAGGTAGGAGAGGTTGAGAAGCCAGTAGAGGAAGAGACCCTGGCAGAGGAAGAGAAACCAGCAGAGGGAGAAATACCAGCAGGGGGAGAGATACCTGCAGAGAGAGAGATGCCAGCAGAGGAAGAGAAGCCGGCTGAGGAAGTGGCAGAGGAAGAGATACCAGCAGAGGAAGAGAAGCCAGCTGAGGGAGAGGTACCAGCAGAGGAAGAGAAGCCAGCAGAGGAAGAGGTACCAGCAGAGGAAGAGAAGCCGGCTGAGGAAGAGGCACCAACAGAGGAAGAGAAGCCAGCTGAGGAAGAGGTACCAGCAGAGGAAGAGAAGCCGGCTGAGGAAGAGGCACCAACAGAGGAAGAGAAGCCAGCAGAGGAAGAGGCACCAACAGAGGAAGAGAAGCCAGCAGAGGAAGGGGTACCAGCAGAAGAAGAGAAGCCAGCAGAGGAAGAGGTACCAACAGAGGAAGAGAAGCCAGCAGAGGAAGGGGTACCAGCAGAAGAAGAGAAGCCAGCAGAGGAAGAGGTACCAACAGAGGAAGAGAAGCCAGCAGAGGAAGAGGTACCAACAGAAGGAGAGAAGCCAGTTCAGGAAAGGGTACCAGCAGAAGAAGAGAAGCCAGCAGAGGAAGAGGTACCAGCAGAAGAAGAGAAGCCGGCTGAGGAAGAGGCACCAACAGAGGGAGAGAAGCTGGCAGAGGAAGAGGTACCAGCAGAAGAGGAGAAGCCAGCAGAGGAAGAGGTACCAACAGAGGGAGAGAAGCCAGCAGAGGGAGAGAAGATCGCAGAGGAAGAGAAGCCAGCAGAGGAAGAGGTACCAGCAGAGGGAGAGAAACCAGCAGAGGAAGAGGTGCCAGCAGAGGAAGAGGTACCAGCAGAGGGAGAGAAACCAGCAGAGGAAGAGGTGCCAGCAGAGGAAGAGAAGCCAGCAGAGGAAGAGATACCAGCAGAGGAAGAGGCACCAGCAAAGGAAGAACTTCCAGCAGAGGAAGAGAAACTGGCAGAGGGAGAGAAACCAGCAGAGGAAGAGGTACCAGCAGAGGAAGAGGTACCAGCAGAGGAAGAACTACCAGCAGAGGAAGAGATTCCAGCAGAGGAAGAGGTACCAGAAAAGGAAGAAAAACTGGCAGAGGGTGAGTTACCGGCAGAGGAAGAACTACCAGCAGAGGAAGAGATACCAGCAGAGGAAGAGGCGCCAGTAGAGGAAGAGAAGCCGGCAGAGGAAGAGGCACCAGCAGAGAAAGAGACACCAGCAGAGGGAGAGATACTGGTGGAGGAAGAACCACCAGTAGAGGAAGAGAAGCCGGCAGAGGAAGAGGCACCGGCAGAGGAAGAGGCACCAGCAGAGAAAGAGACGCCAGCAGAGGAAGAGGTACCAGCAGAGGAAGAGGTACCAGCAGAGGGAGAGATACTGGCAGAAGAAGAGATTCCTGTAGAGGAAGAAAAGCCAGCAGAAGTGGAAAAACCAGTAGCAGTAGAGGAGAAAGAAGTAAAAGAGATAGAAGAAGAAGTGGAAGAGAAGCCTGTGACTGTAATGAAGGAAGAAGAAATACCAGCTAAGGAAAAGGTCCCTCCTGAGAAGAAGGAAGAGGATATGAGAAAAGAAGAGAAGGGAGCAGAGGGAGAGAGGAAAGTGGAAAAAATAGATAGTGTGGTGAAGATGGTGGTGAAAGTAGTGGAAGGAGTGGTAGATAGGGTAATGGAGAAAGCGATAGAAAAGATGGTGGCCGTGGGGAAAAACAAGTTCGGGGAAAAAGAGAAAATGATTAAGGTGGTGGAGAAAGTGGTGGAGAATGTGGTGGAGAAAGTCGAGATGATCATGGAGGACTTGGCCAAGATGGAAGACGTGCCTGAGAAGAAGATCGAGAGGATGGTGGACCTGGTGGTGGAGGAAGGGCAGAAGATGTTTGAGAAGATGATGGAGAAGATGGGCAGAATGGTGGAGGATGACAAGAGGGAGAGTGTGTCCCCAGATTCATGCGGAAGACAACTGCAGAAGACAAAGCGGGAGCTGGAAATGCTGAAAGAACAGAGGAAGGCAAAAGGGGAGACACCAACAAAATCACCATCGCCAACAAAAGATGAGGCCCCAGTAAAGATGAAGGCTTCAAAGGAAAAGTCACTGATAAAGGAAAAAGCCCCGGGAAAGGAAAAAGCACCAGGAAAATTGAAAGCACAGAGAGGAAGGGACGACGGATCAGTAAAATCTGAGGGATCACTAAGATCTGAAGTCTCATTGAGGGATGAGGCATCGGTAAAGGAGGAGGGATCAGTCAAGGAGAAGGCTTCGAGCAAAAGGGAAGGCAAAGAGGCCAAGGAGAAAGGGGCGGCCAAGGAGAAAGGGGCGGCCAAGGAGAAAGGGGCGGCTAAGAAGCAAGCCAAAGGGCAAGGGTCACCAAAGAAGCAGGCGAAGGAGCATGAGACAGAGAAGCGGGCTGAGTCCAAACATGAGCAGCCCTTGACACCGGAACAGCACCAGGAGTTCAGGCAAATCTACGACCTGCTGGTAGAGAGAGCTGGGGGCCCAATCGACTTTGGCAGCTACCAGTTCCTGCTGAAGAGTGAGAACTTTACAGCGGGTGAGGCCAGGGCGCGGGAAACCTTCCGGAAGCTGGATGCAGACGGAGACGGCAAGGTGGGCTTTGAGGACTTTATGAACACCATGACCAACACTGATCTCTTTGTCCAGTTCTTTTCAGAGCTGCCCAACAACAGCGAGGACTCGGAGCTCCAGAAGGGCTACGTGGACAACACGGTGTTCTTTGAGATCCTGTCACGACTGCTCGCTGCCCACATCATCTCGGAGGACTCGACCTGCCGGATTATCGATTACTTTTACCGGAAGAAGAAAGGAGCCAAGCTGAAGACCAAGAAGGACAACAAGGGCGCTTGCCCCAGCATTGGGGACAGCACCTTCCTGGGCGTCTCGGTCTACAGCCTGATCCAGTACCTGGACATTCTGGGCCCAGACGAGCACTACAAGGAGACCAGCATGAAGCCCGAGCAGATCACCGCATTCCGTGAGGTCTTCCAGATCTTCGCCACCAACAGTGAGGATTGCATTGATGTCACCTCCCTGGTCACCATGATGAAGCAGCTAAAGATCGCCATGCTGAACCCCTTCGTGCCCAACGACCTGAAATTTGCAGCCGTCAACCGGGGCAAGATGGTCGACTTCCGCGACTTCCTGACCATCATGTCAGACACCAGTACCTTCGCCCACTACCTGTACCCACAGTACCCGGACGCTGGGCACTCCCTGAGCCCGGAGGTCATGCCCTTTGAGGTGCTGCTGCGGGTCATCGACAAGCCGCTGATCTCAACGCAGACCAGGGACACGCTGACCGCCTACTACCAGGCCAAGCTCGAGGACTTTAAACCCCGGGCAGCTCCAGCACACCACCGGGCACGGCCGTCCAGCAAGCCCCCCGCTGCCCGCAGCACCAGCACCACACGCCCGCCGTCCTACCAGCAGCAGGCCACGCAGACGTCCCACCACGCTCCGCCGGTCAAGCTGCCCAAGCTGACCAGCCCCAAACCCAAACCCAAGCGTTCGGCCTCGCCCAGCAAGGCAGCCAGGGTGGCCGCCAGTTCGGGCAGCCAGGCGCTACGCGAGCGGGCGAAGGAGAAGACCGAAGAGTACACCCGCAATCTGCTGGCCAACCGGCAGTACTACGAGAAGAAGTTCCGGACGGTGATGAGGAACCCAGCTTTCCACAACGCCTTCCGGGAGTACACATGGACGTGGAGGACACCATCGGTGGATCGCAGTCGAACCACAGTCTCTAAGAAAAAGAGGGAAGATAAGGGGGGAAAGCAGAAATAGGATTAACTATTAGTGAGCAGCAGGCACCAGCCTGGGGTAGGGGTGGGGAAACATGTCTGCACCTTATCCTAGACTTTGCCCGCGCTGCGCTCTTAAATACTGTACTGGAAGGGAATAGCTTCATTTGCCCGTATGTCAAATAAAACAAAAAAAACCCATCTCTACAAAATTAGCTGTGGTGTCTTTTCAATGCCAAGGTGGGATAGGATGAAACGGGTTGGGGGGATAGCTTGCAGGACATCAGGAATGGATGATGCAGGGTACAGAGATTGAGAGAGAGTCAGAGAGAGAGAGACGAACACACGAAGGATTAATTCCACAGGAATCCGAGAAATCCCATCCCGTTGCCTGTCTCCATGCAGACCCCAGTCAAGAACAAGGCGAGTGGACCCAGAGGTGGTCTCTGCCCCACCGACAGCAATATGCCAACCCATTCCCTGTGCAGCCTGGATTGCTGTCCCTTCTAACCAGCTCTCCCCCCTCAACTGCCCACCGCTGCACCTCCGGACCCCCAGCAATCCTCAGCAAGCACAGAACTCCGCTTGCAGCAAAGCCTGTTCTCGGGGGTGTCCCCAACCGCCCCACCACACCTTGCTCCCCAGCAAATTGCCAGAAAAGTGTAGGGCCAGCTGGAAGTGGAGGCCTGCACAATTGAAAACTTAGTGGGCTAGCTTGGAATAAACAGAAGGCAGGGTCACGTACCCAAAACCCTTCGCTGTTCTATGCTCTCCCTGCCTGTTTCACTCTCTCATTCGACTTGTTGCAATGTTTTCTGCCTTATTTCTCAACAGTCATTCAAAGGAGATGGTCATTCTATGCTTTGCTGGGGTGGCATGGTGGCTCAGTGGTTAGGACTGCAGCCTCATAGCGCCAGGGACCCAGGTTCAATTCCAGCCTCGGGTAACTGTCTGAGTGGAGATCACACGTTCTCTCCATGTCTGCGTGGGTTTCCTCCGGGTGCTCCAGTACCCTCCCACAGTCCAAAGATGTGCAGGCTAGGTGGATTGGCCATGCTAAATTGCTCATAGTGTTCAGGGTTGTGTGGGTTATGGGGGGATGGGTCTGGGTGGGATGCTGCAAGGGGCAGTGTGGACTTGTTGGGCCGAAGGGCCTGTTTCCACACTGTAGGGAATCTAATCTAATCTAAACTCCTTCTGCATGCCATCTTCCACAACCTCACAATGTCCCCAAATACACCCAGCCAAGAAAGCTTTTTGTTTCCACGGTCCTGTGACTGTTATAATCCCAGGCAATCCCAGGTCAGTAACTTCCCACTAAAATTCAATGCAATGAAAGAAGCAGGGAAACTTTGTCGTGGTGCTAGCTGAGGTGCCCTGGTTTAAGTGGATCCAATCCAGCAACCACCCTGACCTGTTCCCAACAGCACAGCACTCCATTACCTCTCACCATCTGACAGTGTCCACTCCCTCAGCACTGACCCTCCGATAGTGTCCACTCCCTCAGTGCTGATCCTTCAACAGCGCCAGTTCCCACAGCACTGATCCTCCGACAGTGCCTGTTCTCTCAGCACTATTTGTCCAGCAGTGTCCACTCCTGAGCACTGACCCTCCGACAGTGCCCGCTCCCTCAGCACTGACGCTCCGACAATGCGGCGCTCGGTCAGTGCTGACCTTCTGACAGTGCGGCATTCCATCAACACTGACCCTCCAACAGTGCTCACTCCTTCAGCACTGACCCTCTGACAGTGCCCGCTCCCTCAGCACTGACCCTCCGACAGTGCGGCACTCCCTCAGCACTGACCCTCCGACAGTGACAACTCCCTCAGCACTGACCCTCTGACAATGCCCACGCCCGGAGCACTGACCCTTGGACAGTGCGGCGCTCCCTCAGCACTGACCCTCGGACAGTGCAGCGCTCCCTCAGCACTGCCCCTCTGACAGTGCCGACTAACCTCAGTGCAGATGCTTTGACAGTTCCCACTCCCTCAACGCCAACCCTCTGAGAGTGCCCACTCCCTCAACGTCGACCCTCTGACAGTGCAGCGCTCCCTCAGCACTGACCCTCTGCCAGTGCCCCCTCCCTCGGCACTGACCCGCTGACAGTGCCCACACCCTCAGCACTGACCCTCCTACAGTGCCCACACCCTCAGCATTGACCGTCTGACAGTGCCCACTCCCTCAGCACTGACCCTCCGACAGTGCCCACTCCCTCAGCACTGACCCTCTGACAGTGCCCGCTCCCTCAGCACTGACCCTCTGACAGTGCGGCACTCCCTCAGTGCTGATCTCTGAGAGTGAAGTGCTCCCTCAGTGCTCATCCTTTGACAGTGCGGGGCTCCATCAGCACTGACCCTCCAACAGTGTGGCGCTCCCACAGCACTGACCCTCCAACAGTGCGGTGCTCCCTCAGCACTGACCGTCTGACGGTGCCCACTCCCTCAGTGCTGATCCTTTGACAGTGAAGTGCTCCCTCAGCACTGACCCTCTGACAGTGCCCTCTCCCTCAGTGCTGACACTCTGACAGTGCACCCTCCCTCAGTGCTGACAATCTGACAGTGCCCAATCCCTCAGCACTGACCCTCTGCCAGTCCCCACTCCCACAGCACTGACCCTCTGCCAGTGCCCACTCACTCAACACTGACACTCTGACAGTGCCCACTCCCTCAGCACTGACCATCTGACAGTGCCCACTCCCTCAGTGCTGACCCTCTGACAGTGCCCACTCCCTCAATGCCAACCCACTGACAGTGCCCACTCCCTCAACGCCGACCCTCTGACAGTGCAGCGCTCCCTCAGCACTGACCCTCCGACAGTGCCCACTCCCTCAGCACTGACCCTCTGACAGTGCTCGCTCCCTCAGCAAGGACCCTCTGACAGTGCCCACTCCCTTAGCACTGACCCTCCTACAGTGCCCACTCCCTCAGCACTGACGCTCTGACAGTGCTCGCTCCCTCAGCACTGGCCCTCTGAAAATGCCCACTCCCTCAGTGCTGATCCTTTGACAGTGCCCACTCCCTCAGTGCTGATCCTTTGACACTGAAGTGCTCCCTCAGCACTGACCCTCTGACAGTGCCCACTCCCTCAGTGCTGATCCTTTGACAGTGAAGTGTTCCCTCAGCACTGATCCTCCGACAGTGCAGCGCTCCCTTAGCACTGACCCTCTGACAGTGCCCACTCTCTCAGCACTGACCCTCTGACACTGCCCGCTCCCTCAGCACTGACCCTCTGACAGTGCGGCGTTCCCTCGGCACTGAACCTCCGACAGTGCGGCACTCCCTCAGTGCTGATCCTTTGACAGTGAAGTGCTCCCTCAGCACTGACCCTCCGACAATGCGGCGCTCCCTCAGCACTGACCGTCTGATGGTGCCCACTCCCTCAGTGCTGATCCTTTGACAGTGAAGTGCTCCCTCAGCACTGACCCTCTGACAGAGCGCTCTCCCTCAGTGCTGACAATCTGACAGTGCCCGCTCCCTCAGTGCTGACCCTCTGACAGTGCCCACTCCCTCAATGCCAACCCACTGATAGTGCCCACTCCCTCAACGCCGACCGTCTGACAGTGCAGCACTCCCTCAGCATTGACCCTCCGACAGTGCCCACTCCCACAGCACTGACCCTCTGACAGTGCTCGCTCCCTCAGCAAGGACCCTCTGACAGTGCCCACTCCCTTAGCACTGACCCTCCTACAGTGCCCACTCCCTCAGCACTGACGCTCTGACAGTGCTCGCTCCCTCAGCACTGGCCCTCTGAAAGTGCCCACTCCCTCAGTGCTGATCCTTTGACAGTGCCCACTCCCTCAGTGCTGATCCTTTGACACTGAAGTGCTCCCTCAGCAATGACCCTCTGACAGTGCCCACTCCCTCAGTGCTGATCCTTTCACAGTACCCACTCCCACAGTGCTGATCCTTTGACAGTGAAGTGCTCCCTCAGCACTGACCCTCTGACAGTGCCCACTCCCTCAGTGCTGATCCTTTGACAGTGAAGTGCTCCCTCAGCACTGATCCTCCGACAGTGCAGCGCTCCCTTAGCACTGACCCTCTGACAGTGCCCACTCTCTCAGCACTGACCCTCTGACACTGCCCGCTCCCTCAGCACTGACCCTCTGACAGTGCGGCGCTCCCTCGGCACTGAACCTCCGACAGTGCGGCACTCCCTCAGTGCTGATCCTTTGACAGTGAAGTGCTCCCTCAGCACTGACCCTCCGACAATGCGGCGCTCCCTCAGGACTGACCGTCTGACGGTACCCACTCCCTTAGTGCTGATCCTTTCATAGTGAAATACTCCCTCAGCACTGACCCTCCGACAATGCGGCGCTCCCTCAGGACTGACCCTCTGACGGTACCCACTCCCTCAGTGCTGATCCTTTGACAGTGTAGTGCTCTCTCAGCACTGACCTTCTGACAGTGCCCACTCCCTCAGTGCTGATCCTTTGACAGTGCCCACTCCCTCAATGCTGATCCTTTGACAGTGAAGTGCTCCCTCAGCACTGACACTCTGACAGTGCCCACTCCCTCAGCACTGACCCTCTGACAGTGCCCACTCCCTCAGTGCTGATCCTTTGACAGTGCCCACTCCCTCAGTGCTGATCCTTTGACAGTGAAGTGCTCCCTCAGCACTGATCCTCTGACAGTGCCCACTCCCTCAGTACTGACCGTCTGTCAGTGCCCACTCCCTCAGCACTGACCCTCTCACAGTGCCCTCTCCCTCAGTGCAGATGCTTTGACAGTGCCCAATCCCTCAGTGCTGACACTCTGACAGTGCACGCTCCCTCAGTGCTGACAATCTGACAGTGCCCAATCCCTCAGCACTGACCCTTTGCCAGTGCCCACTCCCACAGCACTGACCATCTGACAGTGCCCACTCCATCAGTGCTGACCCTCTGACTGTGCCCACTCCCTCACCGCTGACCCACTGACAGTGCCCACTCCCTCAACGCCGACCCTCTGACAGTGCAGCGCTTCCTCAGCACTGACCCTCTGACAGTGCCCACTCCCTCAGCACTGATCCTCTGACAGTGCCCACTCCCTCAGTGCTGACCCTCTGACTGTGCCCTCTCCCTCACCGCTGACCCACTGACAGTGCCCACTCCGTCAGCACTGACCCTCCGACAGTGCGGCGCTCCCTCAGCACTGACCCTCTGACAGTGCCCACTCCCTCAGTGCTGATCCTTTGACAGTACCCACTCCCACAGTGCTGATCCATTGACAGTCAACTGCTCCCTCAGCACTGATCATCCGACAGAGCGGCACTCCCTCAGCACTGACCCTCTGACAGTGCCCACTCCCTCAGCACTGACCCTCTGACAGTGCCCACTCCCTCAGCACTGACCCTCCTACAGTGCCCACTCACTCAGCACTGACCCTCTGACAGTGCCCACTCCCTCAGCACTGACTGTCTGACAGTGCCCACTCCCTCAGTGCTGATCCTTTGACAGTGAAGTGCTTCCTCGGCACTGACCCTCTGACAGTGCCCACTCCCTCAGTGCTGATCCTTTGACAGTGAAGTGCTCTCAGCACTGACCATATGACAGTGCCCACTCCCTCAGCACTGACCCTCTGACAGTGCTCGCTCCCTCAGCACTGGCCCTCTGACAGTGCCTGCTCCCTCAGCACTGGCCCTCTGACAGTGCCTGCTCCCTCAGCACTGACCCTCTGACAGTGCCCACTCCGTCAGCACTGACCCTCCGACAGTGCGGCACTCCCTCAGCACTGACCCTCTGACAGTGCCCACTCCCTCAGTGCTGATCCTTTGACAGTACCCACTCCCACAGTGCTGATCCATTGACAGTCAACTGCTCCCTCAGCACTGATCATCTGACAGAGCGGCACTCCCTCAGCACTGACCCTCTGACAGTGCCCACTCCCTCAGCACTGACCCTCTGACAGTGCCCACTCCCTCAGCACTGACCCTCCTACAGTGCCCACTCACTCAGCACTGACCCTCTGACAGTGCCCACTCCCTCAGCACTGACTGTCTGACAGTGCCCACTCCCTCAGTGCTGATCCTTTGACAGTGAAGTGCTCCCTCGGCACTGACCCTCTGACAGTGCCCACTCCCTCAGTGCTGATCCTTTGACAGTGAAGTGCTCTCAGCACTGACCATATGACAGTGCCCACTCCCTCAGCACTGACCCCCTGACAGTGCCCACTCCGTCAGCACTGACCTTCTGACAGTGCCCATTCCCTCAGCACTGACCCTCTGATAGTGGCCACTCTCTCAGCACTGACCATCTGACAGTGCCCACTCCCTCAGTGCTGACCATCTGACAGTGCCCACTCCCTCAGCACTGACCATCTGACAGTGCCCACTCCCTCAGTGCAGACCCTCTGACAGTGCCCACTCCCTCAACGCTGACCCTCTGACATTGCCCACTCTCTAAACGCCGACCCTCTGACAGTGCAGCGCTCTCTCAGCACTGACCTTCCGACAGTGCCCACTCCCTCAGCACTGACCCTCTAACAGTGCCCACTCCCTCAGCACTGACCCTCCGACAGTGCCTCCTCCCTCAGCACTGACCCTCTGACAGTGCCCACTCCCTCAGCACTGTCCCTCCGACAGTGCCTCCTCCCTCAGTACTGACCCTCTGACAGTGGCCATTCCCTCACTGCTGACCCTTTGACAGTGAAGTGCTCCCTCAGCACTGACCCTCTGACAGTGCCCACTCCCTCAGCACTGACCCTCTGACAGTGCCCACTCCCTCAACGCTGACCCTCAGACTTTCCCCACTCCCTAAAGGCCGACCCTCAGACAGTGCAGCGCTCCCTCAGCACTGACGTTCCGACAGTGCCCACTCCCTCAGCACTGACCCTCTGACAGTGCAGCGCTTCCTCAGCACTGACACTCCAACAGTGCCCACTCCCTCAGCACTGACGCTCTGACAGTGCCAACTCCCTCAGCACTGACCCTCTGACAGTGCCCACTCCCTCAGCACTGACCCTCTGACAGTGCCCACTCCCTCAGCACTGACCCTCCTACAGTGCCCACTCACTCAGCACTGACCCTCTGACAGTGCCCACTCCCTCAGCACTGACTGTCTGACAGTGCCCACTCCCTCAGTGCTGATCCTTTGACAGTGAAGTGCTCTCAGCACTGACCATATGACAGTGCCCACTCCCTCAGCACTGACCCTCTGACAGTGCTCGCTCCCTCAGCACTGGCCCTCTGACAGTGCCTGCTCCCTCAGCACTGGCCCTCTGACAGTGCCTGCTCCCTCAGCACTGACCCTCTGACAGTGCCCACTCCGTCAGCACTGACCCTCCGACAGTGCCCATTCCCTCAGCACTGACCCTCTGATAGTGGCCACTCTCTCAGCACTGACCATCTGACCGTGCCAACAGTGCCCACTCCCTCAGCACTGACCCTCTGACAGTGCCCACTCCCTCAGTGCTGATCCTTTGACAGTACCCACTCCCACAGTGCTGATCCATTGACAGTCAACTGCTCCCTCAGCACTGATCATCTGACAGAGCGGCACTCCCTCAGCACTGACCCTCTGACAGTGCCCACTCCCTCAGCACTGACTGTCTGACAGTGCCCACTCCCTCAGCACTGACCCTCCTACAGTGCCCACTCACTCAGCACTGACCCTCTGACAGTGCCCACTCCCTCAGCACTGACTGTCTGACAGTGCCCACTCCCTCAGTGCTGATCCTTTGACAGTGAAGTGCTCTCAGCACTGACCATATGACAGTGCCCACTCCCTCAGCACTGACCCCCTGACAGTGCCCACTCCGTCAGCACTGACCTTCTGACAGTGCCCATTCCCTCAGCACTGACCCTCTGATAGTGGCCACTCTCTCAGCACTGACCATCTGACCGTGCCCACTCCCCCAGTACAGATCCTCTGTCAGTGCCCACTCCCTCAGTGCTGACCCTCTGACAGTGCCCACTCCCTCAGCACTGACCATCTGACAGTGCCCACTCCCTCAGCACTGACCCTCTGACAGTGCCCACTCCCTCAACGCTGACCCTGTGACATTGCCCACTCCCTAAACGCCGACCCTCTGACAGTGCAGCGCTCTCTCAGCACTGACCCTCCGACAGTGCCCACTCCCTCAGCACTGACCCTCTGACAGTGCCCACTCCCTCAGCACTGACCCTCCGACAGTGCCTCCTCCCTCAGCACTGACCCTCTGACAGTGCCCACTCCCTCAGCAGTGACCCTCCTAGAGTGCCCACTCCCTCAGTGCTGATCCTCTGACCATGCCCACTCCCCCAGTACAGATCCTCTGACAGTGCCCACTCCCTCAGCACTGACCATCTGACAGTGCCCACTCCCTCAGTGCTGACCCTCTGACAGTGTGGCGCTCCCTCAGTACTGACCCTCCGACAGTGCGGCACTCCCTCAGTGCTGATCCTTTTACAGTGAAGTGCTCCCTCAGCACTGGCCCTCTGACAGTGCCTGCTCGCTCAGCACTGACCCTCAGACAGTGCAGTGCTCCCTCAGCACTGACCCTCTGACAGTGCCCACTCCCTCAGTGCTGACCCTCTGACAGGGTGGCGCTCCCTCAGTACTGACCCTCCCACAGTGCCCACTCCCTCAGTGCTGACCCTCCGACAGTGCGACGCTCCCGCAGTACAGACCCTCTGACAGTGCCGACTCCCTCACTGCAGATGCTTTGACAGTGCCCACTGCCTCAGTGCTGACACTCTGCCCGTGCACACTCTCTCAGCACTGACCCTCTGCCAGCGCCCACTCCCTCAGCACTGACCCTCTGCCAGCACCCACTCCCTCAGCACTGACCATCTGACAGTGCCCACTCCGTCAGTGCTGACCCTCTGACAGTGCCCACTCCCTCAACGCTGACCCTCAGACATTGCCCACTCCCTAAACGCCGACCCTCTGACAGTGCAGCGCTCCCTCAGAACTGACCCTCCGACAGTGCCCACTCCCTCAGTGCTGATCCTTTGACAGTGAAGTGCTCTCAGCACTGACCCAGTGACAGTGCCCACTCCGTCAGCACTGACCGTCTGCCAGTGCACATTCCCTCAGCACTGACCCTCTGACAGTGGCCACTCCCGAAACGCCGACCCTCTGACAGTGCAGCGCTCCCTCAGCACTGACTCTCCGACAGTGCCCACTCCCTCAGCACTGACCCTGTGACAGTGCCCCCTCCCTCAGCACTGACCCTCTGACAGTGCCCACTCCCTCAGCACTGACCCTCTGACAGTGCCCGGTCCCTCAGCACTGACCCTCTGACAGTGCCCACTCCCTCAGCACTGACCCTCTGACAGTGCAGCACTCCCTCAGCACTGACCCTCTGACAGTGCCCACTCCCTCAGTGCAGACCCTCTGACAGTGCCCACTCCCTCAACGCTGACCCTCTGACATTGCCCACTCCCGAAACGCCGACCCTCTGACAGTGCAGCGCTCCCTCAGCACTGACTCTCCGACAGTGCCCACTCCCTCAGCACTGACCCTCTGACAGTGCCCACTCCCTCAGCACTGACCCTCTGACAGTGCAGCACTCCCTCAGCACTGACCCTCTGACAGTGCCCACTCCCTCAGTGCAGACCCTCTGACAGTGCCCACTCCCTCAACGCTGACCCTCTGACATTGCCCACTCCCTAAACGCCGACCCTCTGACAGTGCAGCGCTCTCTCAGCACTGACCCTCCGATAGTGCCCACTCCCTCAGCACTGACCCTCTGACAGTGCCCACTCCCTCAGCACTGACCCTCCGACAGTGCCTCCTCCCTCAGCACTGACCCTCTGACAGTGCCCACTCCCTCAGCAGTGACCCTCCTACAGTGCCCACTCCCTCAGTGCTGATCCTCTGACCGTGCCCACTCCCCCAGTACAGATCCTCTGACAGTGCCCACTCCCTCAGCACTGACCATCTGACAGTGCCCACTCCCTCAGTGCTGACCCTCTGACAGTGTGGCGCTCCCTCAGTGCTGACCCTCCGACAGTGCGGCACTCCCTCAGTGCTGATCCTTTGACAGTGAAGTGCTCCCTCAGCACTGGCCCTCTGACAGTGCCTGCTCGCTCAGCACTGACCCTCAGACAGTGCAGTGCTCCCTCAGCACTGACCCTCTGACAGTGCCCACTCTCTCAGCACTGACCCTCTGACACTGCCCGCTCCCTCAGCACTGACCCTCTGACAGTGCGGCGGTCCCTCAGCACTGACCCTCTGACAGTGTCCACTCCCTCAGCACTGACCATCTGACAGTGCCCACTCCCACAGTGGAGATCCTCTGACAGTGCCCACTCCCTCAGTACTGACCCTCTGACAGTGCCCATTCCCTCACTGCTGATCCTTTGACAGCGAAGTGCTCCCTCAGCAGTGACCCTCTGACAGTGCCCACTCCCTCAGTGCTGACAATCTGACAGTGCCCAATCCCACAGCACTGACCCTCTGCCAGTGCCCGCTCCCTCAGCACTGACTGTCTGACAGTGCCCACTCCCTCAGTGCTGGTCCTTTGACAGCGAAGTGCTCCCTCAGCAGTGACCCTCTGACAGTGCCCACTCCCTCAGTGCTGACAATCTGACAGTGCCCAATCCCACAGCACTGACCCTCTGCCAGTGCCCGCTCCCTCAGCACTGACTGTCTGACAGTGCCCACTCCCTCAGTGCTGATCCTTTGACAGTGAAGTGCTCCCTCGGCACTGACCCTCTGACAGTGCCCACTCCCTCAGTGCTGATCCTTTGACAGTGAAGTGCTCTCAGCACTGACCAAATGACAGTGCCCACTCCCTCAGCACTGACCCCCTGACAGTGCCCACTCCGTCAGCACTGACCTTCTGACAGTGCCCATTCCCTCAGCACTGACCCTCTGATAGTGGCCACTCTCTCAGCACTGACCATCTGACAGTGCCCACTCCCTCAGTGCTGACCATCTGACAGTGCCCACTCCCTCAGCACTGACCATCTGACAGTGCCCACTCCCTCAGTGCAGACCCTCTGACAGTGCAGCGCTCTCTCAGCACTGACCCTCCGACAGTGCCCACTCCCTCAGCACTGACCCTCTGACAGTGCCCACTCCCTCAGCACTGACCCTCCGACAGTGCCTCCTCCCTCAGCACTGACCCTCTGACAGTGCCCACTCCCTCAGCAGTGACCCTCCTACAGTGCCCACTCCCTCAGTGCTGATCCTCTGACCGTGCCCACTCCCCCAGTACAGATCCTCTGACAGTGCCCACTCCCTCAGCACTGACCCTCTGACAGTGCCCCCTCCCTCAGCACTGACCCTCTGACAGTGCCCACTCCCTCAGCACTGACCCTGTACAGTGCCCACTCCCTCAGCACTGACCCTCTGACAGTGCCCCCTCCCACAGTGGAGATCCTCTGACAGTGCCCACTCCCTCAGCACTGACCCTCTGACAGTGCCCACTCCCTCAGCACTGACCCTCTGACAGTGCCCACTCCCTGAGAACTGACCCTGGGACAGTGCGGCGCTCCCTCAGCACTGACCCACGGGCAGTGCCGACTCCCTCAATGCAGATGCATTGTCAGTGCCCACTCCCTCAGTGCTGACAATCTGACCGTGCCCATTCCCTCAGCACTGACCGTCTGACAGTGGCCAATCCCTCAGCACTGACCGTCTGACAGTGCCCACTCCCTCAGTGCTGAGCCTCTGACAGTGCCCACTCCCACAACGCTGACCCTCTGACATTGCCCACCCTCTAAACGCCGACCCCCTGACAGTGCAGCGCTTCCTCAGCACTGACCCTCCGACAGTGCCCACTCCCTCAGCACTGACCCTCTGCAGTGCCCACTCCCTCAGCACTGACCCTCTGACAGTGCCCCCTCCCTCAGCACTGACCCTCTGACAGTGCCCACTCCCTCAGCACTGACCCTCTACAGTGCCCACTCCCTCAGCACTGACCCTCTGACAGTGCCCCCTCCCTCAGCACTGACCCTCTGACAGTGCCCACTCCCTCAGCACTGACCCTCTACAGTGCCCACTCCCTCAGTGCTGACCCTCTGACAGTGCGGCACTCCCTCAGTGCTGATCCTTTGACAGTGAAGTGCTCCCTCAGCACTGACCCTCCGACAATGCGGTGCTCCCTCAGCACTGACCCTCTGACAGTGTCCACTCCCTCAGCACTGACCCTCTGACAGTGCCCACTCCCTCAGCACTGACCCTCTACAGTGCCCACTCCCTCAGCACTGACCCTCTGACAGTGCCCACTCCCTGAGAACTGACCCTGGGACAGTGCAGCGCTCCCTCAGCACTGACCCACGGGCAGTGCCGACTCCCTCAGTGCAGATGCATTGACAGTGCCCACTCCCTCAGTGCTGACAATCTGACCGTGCCCATTCCCTCAGCACTGACCGTCTGACAGTGGCCACTCCCTCAGCACTGACCCTCTACACTGACCGTCTGACAGTGGCCACTCCCTCAGCACTGACCCTCTACAGTGCCCACTCACTCAGCACTGACCCTCTGACAGTGCCCACTCCCTCAGCACTGACCCTCTGACAGTGCCCATTCCCTCAGTACTGACCGTCTGTCAGTGCCCATTCCCTCAGTGCTGATCCTTTGACAGTGAAGTGCTCTCAGCACTGACCAAATGACAGTGCCCACTCCCTCAGCACTGACCCCCTGACAGTGCCCACTCTGTCAGCACTGACCTTCTGACAGTGCCCATTCCCTCAGCACTGACCCTCTGACAGTGGCAGCTCCCTCAGCACTGACCATCTGACAGTGCCCACTCCCTCAGCGCTGACCCTCTGACAGTGCCCACTCCCTCAGCACTGACCATCTGACAGTGCCCACTCTCTCAGTGCTGACCCTCTGACAGTGCCCACTCCCTCAACGCTGACCCTCTGACATTGCCCACTCCCTAAATGCCGACCCTCTGACAGTGCAGCGCTCTCTCAGCACTGAGCCTCCGACAGTGCCCACTCCCTCAGCACTGACCGTCTGACAGTGCCCACTCCCTCAGTGCTGAGCCTCTGACAGTGCCCACTCCCACAACGCTGACCCTCTGACATTGCCCACCCTCTAAACGCCGACCCCCTGACAGTGCAGCGCTTCCTCAGCACTGACCCTCCGACAGTGCCCACTCCCTAAGCACTGACCCTCCGACAGCGCCTCCTCCCTCAGCACTGACCCTCTGACAGTGCCCACTCCCTCAGCAGTGACCCTCCTACATTGCCCACTCCCTCAGTGCTGATCCTCTTACCGTGCCCACTCCCTCAGCACTGACCCTTTGACAGTGCCCACTCCCTCAGCACTGACCCTCTGAGAGTGCCCATCCCCTCACTGCTGATCCTTTGACAGTGAAGTGCTCCCTCAGCACTGCCCCTCTGACAGTGCCCACTCCCTCAGTGCTGATCCTTTAACAGTGCCCACTCCCTCAGCACTGACCCTCCGACAGTGCCGGCTCCCTCAGCACAGACACTCTGACAGTGCCCACTCCCTCAGCACTGACCATCTGACAGTGCGGCACTCCCTCAGTGCTGATCCTTTGATAGTGAAGTGCTCCCTCAGCACTGACCCTCCGACAATGCGGCGCTCCCTCAGCACTGACCATCTGACAGTGTCCACTCCCTCAGTGCTGACCGTTTGACAGTGCCCACTCCCTCAGTGATCATCCTTTGACAGTGCGGGGCTCCCTCAGCACTGACCCTCTGACAGTGCGGCACTCCCTTAGTGCTGATCTTATGACAGTGAAGTGCTCCCTCAGCACTGACCCTCTGACAGTGCCCGGTCCCTCAGCACTGACCCTCTGACAGTGCCCGCTCCCTCAGCACTGACCCTCTGACAGTGCAGCACTCCCTCAGCACTGACCCTCTGACAGTGCCCACTCCCCCAGTAGAGATCCTCTGACAGTGCCCACTCCCTCAGTGCTGACACTCTGACCGTGCACACTCTCTCAGCACTGACCCTTTGCCAGTGCCCACTCCCTCAGCACTGACCATCTGACAGTGCCCACTCCGTCAGTGCTGACCTTCTGACAGTGCCCACTCCCTCAACGCTGACCCTCAGACTTTCCCCACTCCCTAAAGGCCGACCTTCTGACAGTGCAGCGCTCCCTCAGCACTGACACTCCGACAGTGCCCACTCCCTCAGCACTGACCCTCTGACAGTGCCCACTCCCTCAGCACTGACCCTCTGTCAGTGCCCCCTCCCTCAGCACTGACACTCCGACAGTGCCCACTCCCTCAGCACTGACCCTCTGTCAGTGCCCCCTCCCTCAGCACTGACCCTCTGACACTGCCCTCTCCCTCAGCACTGACCCTCCCACAGTGCCCACTCCCTCAGTGCTGACCCTCCGACAGTGCGGCTCTCCCGCAGTACAGACCCTCTGACAGTGCCGACTCCCTCAGTGCAGATGCTTTGACAGTGCCCACTCCCTCAGTGCTGACAGTATGACCGTGCACACTCCTTCAGCACTGACCCTCCTACAGTGCCCACTCCCTCAGCACTGACCCCATGACAGTGTCCACTCCGTCAGCACTGACCTTCTGATAGTGCCCCCTCCCTCAGCACTGACCTTCTGACAGTGCCCACTCCTTCAGCGCTGACCCTCCTACAGTGCCAACTCCCTCAGCACTGACCCTCTGACAGTGCCCACTCCTTCAGCGCTGACCCTCCTACAGTGCCAACTCCCTCAGTGCTGACCCTCTGACAGTGCCCACTCCCTCAACGCTGACCCTCAGACTTTCCCCACTCCCTAAAGGCCGACCCTCTGACAGTGCAGCGCTCCCTCAGCACTGACACTCCGACAGTGCCCACTCCCTCAGCACTGACCCTCTGACAGTGCCCACTCCCTCAGCACTGACACTCCGACAGTGCCCACTCCCTCAGCACTGACCCTCCGACAGTGCCCGCTCCCTCAGCACTGACCCTCTGACAGTGCCCACTCCCTCAGCACTGACACTCCGACAGTGCCCACTCCCTCAGCACTGACCCTCTGACAGTGCCCACTCCCTCAGCACTGACCCTCTGTCAGTGCCCCCTCCCTCAGCACTGACCCTCTGACACTGCCCTCTCCCTCAGCACTGACCCTCCTACAGTGCCCACTCCCTCAGTGCTGACCCTCCGACAGTGCGGCTCTCCCGCAGTACAGACCCTCTGACAGTGCCGACTCCCTCAGTGCAGATGCTTTGACAGTGCCCACTCCCTCAGTGCTGACACTCTGACCGTGCACACTCCTTCAGCACTGACCCTCCTACAGTGCCCACTCCCTCAGCACTGACCCTCCTACATTGCCCACTCCCTCAGCACTGACCCTCTGACAGTGCCCGTTCCCTCATCACTGACCTTCTGACAGTGCCCACTCCCTCAACGCTGACACTCAGACATTGCCCCCTCCCTCAGCACTGTCCTTCTAACAGTGCCCACTCCCTCAGCACTGACCCTCCTACAGTGCCCACTCCCTCAGCACTGACCCTCTGACAGTACCCCCACCCTCAGCACTGTCCTTCTAACAGTGCCCACTCCCTCAGCACTGACCCTCCTACAGTGCCCACTCCCTCAGCACTGACCCTCTGACAGTGCCCACTCCCTCATCACTGACCTTCTGACAGTGCCCACTCCCTCAGCACTGACCCTCTGACATTGCCCACTCCCTCAGCACTGACCCTCTGACAGTGCCCCTTCCCTCAGCACTGACCCTCTACCACTGCCCTCTACCTCAGCACTGACCCTCCCACAGTGCCCACTCACTCAGTGCTGACCCTCCGACTGTGCGGCGATCCCGCAGTACAGACCCTCTGACAGTGCCCACTCTCTCAGTGCTGATCCTTTGACAGTGAAGTGCTCCCTCAGCACTGACCTTCTGACAGTGCCCACTCCCTGAGTGCTGACCCTCTGACAGTGCCCACTCCCTCAACACCAACCCTCTGACCGTGCCCACTCCCTAAACGCCGACCCTCTGACAGTTCAGCACTCCCTCAGCACTGACCCTCCGACAGTGCCCCCTCCCTCAGCACTGACCCTCTGACAGTGCCCATACCCTCAGCTCTGCCCCTCCTACAGTGCCCACTCCCTCAGCACTGACCCTCCGACAGTGCGTCACTCCCTCAGTGCTGACCTTCTGATAGTGCCCGTTCCCTCAACACTGATCCTCTGACAGTGCCCACTCCCTCAGTGCTGATACTTTGACAGTGCCCACTCCCTCAGTGCTGATCCTTTGACAGTGAAGTGCTCCGTCAGCACTGACCCTCTGACAGTGCCCACTCCCTCAGCACTGACCCTCCTACAGTGCCCACTCACTCAGCACTGACCCTCTGACAGTGCCCGCTCCCTCAACACTGACTGTCTGACAGTGCCCATTCCCTCAGTGCTGATCCTTTGACAGTGAAGTGCTCTCAGCACTGACCCTCTGACAGTGCCACTCCCTTAGCACTGACCCCATGACAGTGTCCACTCCGTCAGCACTGACCTTCTGATAGTGCCCCCTCCCTCAGCACTGACCCTCTGACAGTGCCCACTCCTTCAGCGCTGACCCTCCTACAGTGCCCACTCCCTCAGCACTGACCCTCTGACAGTGCCCACTCCCTCAGCACTGTCCCTCCTACAGTGCCCACTCCCTAAGCACTGACCATCTGACAGTGCCCACTCCCTCAGTGCTGACCCTCTGACAGTGCCCACTCCCTCAACGCTGACCCTCAGACTTTCCCCACTCCCTAAAGGCCGACCCTCTGACAGTGCAGCGCTCCCTCAGCACTGACACTCCGACAGTGCCCACTCCCTCAGCACTGACCCTCTGACAGTGCCCACTCCCTCAGCACTGACCCTCTGTCAGTGCCCCCTCCCTCAGCACTGACCCTCTGACACTGCCCTCTCCCTCAGCACTGACCCTCCTACAGTGCCCACTCCCTCAGCACTGACCATCTGACAGTGCCCACTCCCTCAGTGCTGACCCTCCGACAGTGCGGCGCTCCCGCAGTACAGACCCTCTGACAGTGCCGACTCCCTCAGTGCAGATGCTTTGACAGTGCCCACTCCCTCAGTGCTGACCCTCCTACAGTGCCCGCTCCCTCATCACTGACCTTCTGACAGTGCCCACTCCCTCAACGCTGACACTCAGACATTGCCCACTCCCTAAACGCCGACCCTCTGACAGTGCAGCGCTCCCTCAGCACTGACCCTCTGACAGTGCCCCCTCCCTCAGCACTGTCCTTCTGACAGTGCCCACTCCCTCAGCACTGACCCTCCTACAGTGCCCACTCCCTCAGCACTCACCCTCTGACAATGCCCCCTCCCTCAGCACTGACCCTCTGACAGTGCCCACTCCCTCATCACTGACCTTCTGACAGTGCCCACTCCCTCAACGCTGACACTCAGACAGTCCCCACTCCCTAAACGCCGACCCTCTGACAGTGCAGCGCTCCCTCAGCACTGACACTCCGACAGTGCCCACTCCCTCAGCACTGACCCTCTGACATTGCCCACTCCCTCAGCACTGACCCTCTGACAGTGCCCCTCCCCTCAGCACTGACCCTCTAACACTGCCCTCTACCTCAGCACTGACCCTCCCACAGTGCCCACTCACTCAGTGCTGACCCTCCGACAGTGCGGCGATCCCGCAGTACAGACCCTCTGACAGTGCCCACTCTCTCAGTGCTGATCCTTTGACAGTGAAGTGCTCCCTCAGCACTGACCTTCTGACAGTGCCCACTCCCTGAGTGCTGACCCTCTGACAGTGCCCACTCCCTCAACACCAACCCTCTGACCGTGCCCACTCCCTAAACGCCGACCCTCTGACAGTTCAGCACTCCCTCAGCACTGACCCTCTGACAGTGCCCATACCCTCAGCTCTGCCCCTCCTACAGTGCCCACTCCCTCAGCACTGACCCTCCCACAGTGCGTGACTCCCTCAGTGCTGACCTTCTGACAGTGCCCGTTCCCTCAGCACTGACCCTCTGACAGTGCCCACTCCCTCAACACTGATCCTCTGACAGTGCCCACTCCCTCAGTGCTGATCCTTTGACAGTGCCCACTCCCTCAGTGCTGATCCTTTGACAGTGAAGTGCTCCGTCAGCACTGACCCTCTGACAGTGCCCACTCCCTCAGCACTGATCCTTTGTCAGTGAAGTGCTCCCTCAGCACTGACCCTCTGACAGTGCCCACTCCCTCAGTACTGACCCTCTGTCAGTGCCACTCCAGCAGTGCTGATCCTTTGACAGTGAAGTGCTCCCTCAGCACTGACCCTCTCACAGTGCCCACTCCCTCAGCACTGACCCTCCGACAGTGCGTGACTCCCTCAGTGCTGACCTTCTGACAGTGCCCGTTCCCTCAGCACTGACCCTCTGACAGTGCCCACTCCCTCAACACTGATCCTCTGACAGTGCCCACTCCCTCAGTGCTGATCCTTTGACAGTGCCCACTCCCTCAGTGCTGATCCTTTGACAGTGAAGTGCTCCGTCAGCACTGACCCTCTGACAGTGCCCACTCCCTCAGCACTGATCCTTTGTCAGTGAAGTGCTCCCTCAGCACTGACCCTCTGACAGTGCCCACTCCCTCAGTACTGACCCTCTGTCAGTGCCACTCCAGCAGTGCTGATCCTTTGACAGTGAAGTGCTCCCTCAGCACTGACCCTCTCACAGTGCCCACTCCCTCAGCACTGACCCTCCGACAGTGCGTGACTCCCTCAGTGCTGACCTTCTGACAGTGCCCGTTCCCTCAGCACTGACCCTCTGACAGTGCCCACTCCCTCAACACTGATCCTCTGACAGTGCCCACTCCCTCAGTGCTGATCCTTTGACAGTGCCCACTCCCTCAGTGCTGATCCTTTGACAGTGAAGTGCTCCGTCAGCACTGACCCTCTGACAGTGCCCACTCCCTCAGCACTGATCCTTTGTCAGTGAAGTGCTCCCTCAGCACTGACCCTCTGACAGTGCCCACTCCCTCAGTACTGACCCTCTGTCAGTGCCACTCCAGCAGTGCTGATCCTTTGACAGTGAAGTGCTCCCTCAGCACTGACCCTCTCACAGTGCCCACTCCCTCGGTACTGACCCTCTGTCAGTGCCACTCCAGCAGTGCTGATCCTTCGACAGTGAAGTGCTCCCTCAGCACTGACCCTCTGACTGTTCCCACTCCCTCAGCACTTACCCTCTGACAGTGCCCACTCTATACTAGTCTTGATTTTGGGGAATGAGCGAGGGCAGGTGATCGATGTTTCAGTATGTGAGCATTTTGGGCTAAGTGACCATAACTCCATAAGATATCGAGTGGTCATGGACAAGGACTAGAATAGACCTTGGATGAGGGTGTTTAATCCATCGTGTTTAAATACATCCAAATTAAACAGGAACTGTGGAATGTCGATTGGGAGCAGTTATTTGAGGGGAAGTCTACTTCTGGAATGTGAGAGGCTTTTAAAGACCGGTTGATTTAAGTGCAGGATATTCATGCAAAACTGAAGGATAGGAATGGTAGGATTCAGGAACCACGGATGACAAGGGAAGTTGTTATTTTAGTCAAATGGAAAAAGGAAGAATACGATAGGTCGAGGCAGCTACAAACTGACAAAGCCCTGAAGGAGGATAGAGAAATTAGGAATTCTAAAAAGGGCCATGCAATGTCTTTAGCAAACAGTCTCAATGAGAATCCCAAGGCTTTTTATGCATATGTTAGAAGGAAGAGGAGAACAAGGGAAAGAGTAGGCCCACTCAAGGACAGAAGAGGGAAGTTATACACAGTAAGCCATAGGATGTGGGAAAGATCCTGAATGAATACTTTGTATTGCTATTCACTGAGGAGAAGGACATATCTGATGTTCCGGTCAGGGATGTGTGTGTGAATACTCTAGAGAAAGTCAATATATTAAAGGAGGAAGTTTTGGGTATCCTAAATTGCAGTAAGGAAATTATAGGTGAGCCTGACAGCTGCGATGGGGAATTTTTTGAAGAGGTGACAAAGATAATTGATGAGGGAAGGACTGTCAATGTAGTTTATATGGGCTTTAGTAAGGCATTTGACGAAGTCCCACATTGCAGATTGGTACAGAAACTAAAATCACATGGGATTCGGGGTGGGCTGGTTAGATGGATACAAGACTGGCTTGGTCATAGAAGACAGAGGGTAGCGGTATGAGGATGTTTTTCAGAATGGATACTGGTAACTAGTGGTGTTCCACAGGGATCAGTCTTAGGCCCTGTGTTGTTTGTAGTGTATATAAATGATCTGGAGGAAAATGTAGGTGGTCTGATTCATAAGTTTGCAGATGACACAAAGATTGGTGGAATTGCTGATAATGCTGATGATTGAGAGAGGATGCAACAGGATATAGATAGATTGGTAACTCAGGCACAGAAATACAGATGGTGATGCATTTTGGAAGATCAGTTTTAGGTGTGAATTATATAGCGTAAATGGCAGAACCCTTAGGAACATTCACATTCAGATGGATGTGGGCATGCAGGCCGACAGTTCCCTAAAAGTGGTAACACGGGTAGCCAAGGTGATCCAGAAGGCAGATGGCATGTTTGCCTTCATTGCCTGGGGTATTGATTACAAATGTTGGCAAACCATGTTGCAGCAACTTCAAACCCTTGTCAGGCTGCTTTCGAGTATTGTATGCAGTTTTGGTCACCACATTACCAGAAGGATGTGGAAGCTTTGGAGAGAGTATGGAGAAGGTTCACCAGGACAGTGCCCGGTCTCCAGGGCACTGACTGTAAGGAAAGGTTAAAAAAAATCTTGGATTGTTTTCACTAGAAAGACAGCGGCTGAGAGGACACCTGATGGAGGTCTACAAAATGATGAGGGGGGATAGTCAGAGGCTTTTTCCCAGGGTTGAACTTTCAATAACAAGGGGGCACAGTAAAAGGTTAGAGGGGACAGTTTAAGGGAAATGTGCGAGGAAAGTTTCTCATGCAGAGAATGGTAGTAGTCTGGAATGCACTGCCAGGAGACATGGTGGAAGCAGGCACATTGGCAACATTTAAGAGACATCTGGATGAATAGGGAGGGAATAGAAGGATATGGACCTAATAAGGGCAGGAGGTTTGTTTTTTAGTTCAGTTAGGGCATGATGAGTAAAGAACTGGCCCTCCAAGCCAGTCCCAGTGTTTTTTGTTCTTTAATGTTTCACTCCCTCAGCACTGACCCTCCTACAGTGCAGTGTTTCCTCAGCACTGACCCTCTAACAGTGCAGCGCTCCCTCAGTGCTGACTTTCCAACAGTGTGGCACTCCCTAAGCACTAACCCTCTGACAATGCAGCACTCCCTCAGCATTGATTCTCCGACAATGCAGCAATGTCCTTCAGCATTGTCCCTCCGAAAGTGCGGTGCTCCCTCAGCACTGACCCTCTAACACCACGGCACTCCCTCAGCGCTGACCCTCTGACAGTGCCCACTCCCTCAGCACTGACTCTCCGACAGTGCGGCGCTCCCTCAGTACTAACCCTCTGACAGTGCTCTCTCCCTCAGCACTGATCCTCCAAACGTGCGACGCTCCCTCAGCACTGATCCTCCAAACGTGCGACACTCCCTCAGCACTGACCCTCCGACAGTGCGGCGCTCCTCAGCACTAACCCTCCGACAGTGCAGCACTCCCTCAACACTGATCCTCCGACAGTGCGGCGCTCCTCAGCCCTGACCCTCCGACAGTGCGGCATTCCCTCAGCACTGACCCTAAGACAGTGCAGCACTTCCTCAGCACTGACCCTAGGACAGTACTCACTCAGCACTGACCCTCCAAACGTGCGACACTCCCTCAGCACTGACCCTCCGACAGTGCGGCGCTCCCTCAGCACTGACCCTCTGACAGTGTGGTGCTCACTTAACACTGACCGTCCAACAGTGCCGCCTCCCTCAGCATTGACCCTAAGACAGTGTGCCTTCAATCTCATTCTGTGCCTGTTAATTACTTCTGAAAATGGTCTGGGTGTGGGGCATGAACTGCATTCAGCCTCATCCTGAATCATACTCCTTGAGGCCTAAATCCTGCCTCTCTCTGCAGATAGTGTCTGTTTCAGTCCCTTTGCCTCACAGATCAATAGTGTGTCTGTTGTTTCAGGGACTGGCAGTAAGATTGTGGGGACAATGCAGCCTGTACCTCAGATGGCCGCACTGAGTTACAGAAACAAATGGTCTTCTCTGTTTCGACGGCAATGTCGAATGGCTAGCACGAGGGGTCATAGTTTTAAGCTGGTTGGAGGAAAGTATAGAGGGGATGTCAGAGGCGGGTTCTTTACACAGAGAGTTGTGAGAGCATGGAATGCGTTGCCAGCAGCAGTTGTGGAAGCAAGGCCATTGGGGACATTTAAGAGACTGCTGGACATGCATATGGTCACAGAAATTTGAGGGTGCATACATGAGGATCAATGGTCGGCACAACATTGTGGGCTGAAGGGCCTGTTCTGTGCTGTACTGTTCTGTGTTCTATGTTGTATATCCGTCCTGTGTTTTCTCACTGCCGCAGGGCACCTAGGTACCAGTTTCTGTCAATTCCCTGCTGTATTTTGTATTGGAAGGCCCGTCAAGTACTCAGTAACTCTCCATCACTTTGGTGTTCGACCCAGGGACCACCCTGCAACTCCCGGCCTGGCTGTCACTCATGCCCTCTTCACCAAGCAGATTTCTCCGTGAGCGTTCAGTCCTTACTCCTCCTACACCCTCATCCTCCCTGTCTCGATCACCTCCTCCAGCCCCCTATAACCCCTCCCTATCTCTGTCACCTCCTCGAGTGTCCTACACCCCGTCCTTATTTTTGTCACCCCTTCAGCCCCTACAACCCCTCCCTATTTCTGACACCTCCTCCAGCCCCCTACAACCCCTCCCTGTCTCTGACACCTCCTCCAGCCCCCTACAACCCCTCCCTGTCTCTGACACCTCCTCCAGCCCCATACACCCCCTCCCTATTTCTGACACCTCCTCCAGCCCCCTACAACCCCTCCCTGTCTCTGACACCTCCTCCAGCCCCCTACAACCCCTCCCTGTCTCTGACACCTCCTCCAGCCCCCTACACCCCCTCCCTATTTCTGACACCTCCTCCAGCCCCCTACAACCCCTCCCTGTCTCTGACACCTCCTCCAGCCCCCTACACCCCCTCCCTAACTGTCACCTCCTCCAGCCCCTACACCCTCCCTATCTCTGCCACCCCCACCCATCCACTTATCAATCTCTCTGCCCTGACTCTCGCACAGTGCTCGCCCTGCTGTGAATCTCATCATTTGATTGTCCTGCCCCCCCAATTACTTGGACTGCGAGCTCTGAACATTCCTCACTCAAACTGGCTACCTCTCCTTCTTTCTCTCTTCTCCTTTAAGGAAATCGTGATATCAGAGAGTAGCTTTACCTGGGCGTGGAGGGTAGTTTCCTCTGCAGAATGTTGGGTTTGTATTTCAAGATGTCTCCCTGTGTCAAACACCCTGCGTGAATGTTTCAGATGTGGTGTGTGTTTGCGCTGACACACTGGGAGTTACATGTCCAGGTAAGTGGGGCTGAATACCTTCCGTATTAATGAACCCAGTGACTTTTTACAACAAATCATCCATTGTTTAATAAACACAGTGAAGTCTGCTTTTTATTCCCACATTTTAATGGATTTAGATTTCGCCGTGATGGGATTCGAACACGTGCCATCTCCCCCTCTACTCCCTCCCTCTCTTCCTTCCCCTTCTCCAGGATATTAATCTGTGAATCACTCACTCACCATTATCTCTGCTCCTCACAGCCTCCCTCACTCACCATTATCGCTGCTCCTCACAGCCTCCCTCACTCACCATTATCCCTGCTCCTCACAGTCTCCCTCACTCACCATTATCCCTGCTCCTCACAGCCTCCCTCACTCACCATTATCCCTGCTCCTCACAGTCTCCCTCACTCACCATTATCTCTGCTCCTCACAGTCTCCCTCACTCACCATTATCTCTGCTCCTCACAGCCTCCCTCACTCACCATTATCGCTGCTCCTCACAGCCTCCCTCACTCACCATTATCCCTGCTCCTCACAGTCTCCCTCACTCACCATTATCTCTGCTCCTCACAGTCTCCCTCACTCACCATTATCTCTGCTCCTCACAGCCTCCCTCACTCACCATTATCGCTGCTCCTCACAGCCTCCCTCACTCACCATTATCCCTGCTCCTCACAGTCTCCCTCACTCACCATTATCTCTGCTCCTCACAGTCTCCCTCACTCACCATTATCTCTGCTCCTCACAGCCTCCCTCACTCACCATTATCTCTGCACCTCACAGTCTCCCTCACTCACAAGTATCTCTGCTCCTCACAGCCTCCCTCACTCACCATTATCTCTGCTCCTCACAGTCTCCCTCACTCACCATTATCGCTGCTCCTCACAGCCTCCCTCACTCACCAGTATCGCTGCTCCTCACAGCCTCCCTCACTCACCAGTATCGCTGCTCCTCACAGTCTCCCTCACTCACCATTATCGCTGCTCCTCACAGTCTCCCTCACTCACTATTATCCCTGCTCCTCACAGTCTCCCTCACTCACCATTATCTCTGCTCCTCACAGTCTCCCTCACTCACCATTATCACTGCTCCTCACAGCCTCCCTCACTCACCAGTATCGCTGCTCCTCACAGCCTCCCTCACTCACCAGTATCGCTGCTCCTCACAGTCTCCCTCACTCACCATTATCGCTGCTCCTCACAGCCTCCCTCACTCACCAGTATCGCTGCTCCTCACAGCCTCCCTCACTCACCATTATCCCTGCTCCTCACAGTCTCCCTCACTCACCATTATCTCTGCTCCTCACAGTCTCCCTCACTCACCATTATCTCTGCTCCTCACAGCCTCCCTCACTCACCATTATCTCTGCTCCTCACAGCCTCCCTCACTCACCATTATCTCTGCTCCTCACAGTCCCCCTCACTCACCATTATCTCTGCTCCTCACATCCTCCCTCACTCACCATTATCTCTGCTCCTCACATCCTCCCTCACTCACCATTATCTCTGCTCCTCACAGTCTCCCTCACTCACTATTATCTCTGCTCCTCACAGTCTCCCTCACTCACCATTATCTCTGCTCCTCACAGTCTCCCTCACTCACCATTATCGCTGCTCCTCACAGCCTCCCTCACTCACCAGTATCGCTGCTCCTCACAGCCTCCCTCACTCACCAGTATCGCTGCTCCTCACAGTCTCCCTCACTCACCATTATCGCTGCTCCTCACAGCCTCCCTCACTCACCAGTATCGCTGCTCCTCACAGCCTCCCTCACTCACCATTATCCCTGCTCCTCACAGTCTCCCTCACTCACCATTATCTCTGCTCCTCACAGCCTCCCTCACTCACCATTATCTCTGCTCCTCACAGTCCCCCTCACTCACCATTATCTCTGCTCCTCACATCCTCCCTCACTCACCATTATCTCTGCTCCTCACATCCTCCCTCACTCACCAGTATCGCTGCTCCTCACAGTCTCCCTCACTCACCATTATCTCTGCTCCTCACAGTCTCCCTCACTCACCAGTATCGCTGCTCCTCACAGTCTCCCTCACTCACCATTATCTCTGCTCCTCACAGCCTCCCTCACTCACCATTATCTCTGCTCCTCACAGCCTCCCTCACTCACCATTATCTCTGCTCCTCACATCCTCCCTCACTCACCATTATCTCTGCTCCTCACAGTCTCCCTCACTCACCAGTATCCCTGCTCCTCACATCCTCCCTCACTCACCATTATCGCTGCTCCTCACATCCTCCCTCACTCACCATTATCTCTGCTCCTCACATCCTCCCTCACTCACCATTATCTCTGCTCCTCACATCCTCCCTCACTCACCAGTATCGCTGCTCCTCACAGTCTCCCTCACTCACCATTATCTCTGCTCCTCACAGTCTCCCTCACTCACCATTATCTCTGCTCCTCACATCCTCCCTCACTCACCATTATCCCTGCTCCTCACAGTCTCCCTCACTCACCATTATCTCTGCTCCTCACAGTCTCCCTCACTCACCATTATCTCTGCTCCTCACAGTCTTCCTCACTCACCATTATCTCTGCTCCTCACATCCTCCCTCACTCACCATTATCTCTGCTCCTCACAGTCTCCCTCACTCACCATTATCGCTGCTCCTCACAGTCTCCCTCACTCACCAGTATCTCTGCTCCTCACAGTCTCCCTCACTCACCATTATCGCTGCTCCTCACAGTCTCCCTCACTCACTATTATCTCTGCTCCTCACAGTCCCCCTCACTCACCATTATCTCTGCTCCTCACAGCCTCCCTCACTCACCAGTATCGCTGCTCCTCACAGTCCCCCTCACTCACCAGTATCGCTGTTCGTCACAGCCTCCCTCACTCACTATTATCTCTGCTCCTCACATCCTCCCTCACTCACTATTATCTCTGCTCCTCACATCCTCCCTCACTCACTATTATCTCTGCTCCTCACATCTTCCCTCACTCACCATTATCTCTGCTCCTCACAGCCTCCCTCACTCACCATTATCGCTGCTCCTCACAGCCTCCCTCACTCACCATTATCCCTGCTCCTCACAGCCTCCCTCACTCACCATTATCCCTGCTCCTCACAGTCTCCCTCACTCACTATTATCGCTGCTCCTCACATCCTCCCTCACTCACTATTATCCCTGCTCCTCACAGTCTCCCTCACTCACCATTATCTCTGCTCCTCACATCCTCCCTCACTCACTATTATCTCTGCTCCTCACAGTCTCCCTCACTCACCAGTATCGCTGCTCCTCACATCCTCCCTCACTCACTATTATCTCTGCTCCTCACAGTCTCCCTCACTCACCAGTATCACTGCTCCTCACAGCCTCCCTCACTCACTATTATCTCTGCTCCTCACAGTCTTCCTCACTCACCATTATCGCTGCTCCTCATAGCCTGCCTCATTCTTGCTGGGAGGCTGGTGTGATGTTGTTGGACACCTCTAGGAATCTGCTGGATTGGAGGACAAGCAGGGCCATGCCACTCAGGCATCCCAATCTGACTCAGTGCATTTGCCAGCATTTGGTCCATATCCCTCTAAACGCTTCCTACTGATGGACCCATCCAGATGCCTTTTAAATGTTGTAGTTGTGTCAGCCCCCACCACTTCCTCTGGCAGCTTGGTCCATGAGCAGGTCAGGAGACTCATTACAAGGTATGGTGGACTCTCCCTTAAGGCCCTCGAGTCCTGATGAAGGGACCCGACCCAAAACATTGAACTTCCTGCTCCTCTGATGCTGCCTGACCTGCTGTATTCCTGCAGCTGCACACCATGTTCACTCCTCAAGGTTACCCTTGCCAATTTGATTAACGCAGCCCATATGCTTGTTAGAATCGCCCATGGTTCTTGCTGCTTTTCTCTGAAAAGTTTGTTGTGGTTTTTACTGTGAGACTACTGTTTTTGTTTGGTGGGAGGCGGCCAATGTCTTACTCCCAGCAGCAGCTTCTTTACCTTGCTAGTTCTTATTTCTGACTAAAATTAAAATGCAAGAGCTGCCGTAAATCAGAAGCATAAACAAAAGTCACTGAGAAAGCAGGTCTGGCAGCATCTGGGAAGGGTCACCGCACCCGAAATGTTAACTTTGATTTATCTTCAGAGGTGCTGGTGGACCTGCTGAGCTTATTTCTGTCTGGACTGATTCTATGTCTTGATTCCTGACACCTATACTATTTCTTACTACTGCCATGATTCCCTCCTTTGGTAACAAAGAAACACCATCTCTTTTTCCTTCCTGCCTGCTATTCCAAAACACTGAGTATCCTCGGATATTCAATCCCACCCTCAGGCCCTCTTTAAATCCTTCCCCTCTCACCTTAAACCTATGTCCCTCTAGTTTTGGACTCCCCTACCCTGGGGGAAAAGACCCTGGCTATTCACCCTATCCATGCCCCTCACAGTTTTATAAACCTCTATAAGGTCACCCCCTCAGAGATAAGCTATGGCCGTTTAAACTGTCACAAGCCTGGGAATGAATGGCAATCTGAAATGAGATGCTCGGTTATCCAGGATACTGCTGAATGACTTAATATTCGGGGTGCACACTCATGGGATTATGTGTACACTGTCATCACCTGTCTCACTTTCATTAGTGAAAATAGCCATCTCCAGCATGAGGAGGGTCACCTGTTTTCCATTCTAGCATGGCTATGCAGATCTACTCAGGTTTCCACTGTGTTTGTGTATATGCATGTGTGTGTGAGAGATTGTGTGTGTGCATTAGTGCGTATGAGTGTGCATGTGTGCGTGCGTGCATGTATCAAGCTGCCAGAGAGAGTGGTGGGGGCTCGTACAATTACAACATTTAAAAGGCATTGGATGGGTACATGAATAGGAAGGGTTTAGAGGTATATAAGACCATAAGACATAGGAGTGGAAGTTGGGTCATTTGGCCCATCGAGTCCACTCCGCCATTTAAATCATGGCTGATGGGTATTTCAACACCACTTCCCTGCACTCTCCCTGTAGCCCTTAATTCCTTGTGAGATCAAGAATTTGTCGATCTCTGCCTTGAAGGCATCCAACTTCCCGCCCTCCACTGCACTCCGTGGCAATGAATTCCACAAGCCCATCACTCTCTGGCTGAAGAAATGTCGTCTCACTTCAGTTTTAAATTTACCCCCTCGAATTTTAAGGCTGTGCCCATGGGTCCTAGTCTCCCCGCCTAATGGAAACGACTTCCTCGCGTCCACCCCTTCTAAACCATACATTATCTTGTAAGTTTCTATTAGATCTCCCCTCAACCTTCTAAACTCTAATGAGTACAATCCCAGGATCCTTAGCCGTTCATCAAACGTTAAACCTATCATTCCAGGGATCATCCGTGTGAACCTCTGCTGGACACGCTCCAGGGCTAGTATGTCCTTCCTGAGGTGTGGGGCCTGAAACTGGACACAGTATTCTAAATGGGGCCTAACTAGAGCTTTATAAAGCCTCAGAAGCACATCACTGCTTTTATATTCCACCCCTCTTGAGATAAACGACAACATTACATTCGCTTTCTTAATCACGGACTCTACCTGCAAGTTAACCTTTAGAGAATCCTGGACCAACACTCCCAGATCCCTTTGTACTTCTGCTTTGCGAATTTTCTCACCGTTTAGAAAATAGTCCATGCCTGTATTCTTTTTCCCAAAGTGCAAAACCTCACATTTACTCACATTGAATTTCATCAGCCATTTCCTGGATCACACTCCTAAACTGTCTAAATCTTTCTGCAGCTTCCCCACCTCCTCAGTGCTACCTGCCTGTCCACCTATCTCCGTATCATCGGCAAACTTCGCCAGAATGCCCCCAGTCCCTTCATCCAAGTTATTAATGTATAAGGTGAACAGCTGCAGCCCCAACACTGAACCCTGCGGGACATCACTCGTCACCGGTTGCCATTCCGAAAAAGAGCCTTTTATCCCAACTCTCTGCCTTCTGTCAGACAGCCAATCCTCAATCCAAGCCAGTAGCTCACCTCGAACACCATGGGCCCTCACCTTGCTCAGCAGCCTCCCGTGAGGCACCGTATCAAAGGCCTTTTGGAAGTTTAGATAGATAACATCTACTGGATTTCCCTGGTCTAACATACTTGTTACCTCTTCAAAGAGTTCTAACAGGTTTGTCAGGCACGACCTCCCCTTACTAAATCCACGCTGACTTGTTCTAATCTGACCCTGCACTCCCAGGAATTTAGAAATCTCATCCTTGACAATGGATTCTAGAATTTTACCAACAACCGAAGTTAGGCTAATCGGCCTATAATTTTCCATCTTTTGTCGTGATTCTTTCTTAAACAGGGGGTTACAACAGCAATATGGGCCAAATACTGGCAAATGGGCCATTTGGTGAGCATTCTTTGTCCATTAAAGTCCAGCCATAACTGTGCCCCACTACCCCATGGACCAAATGCTGGCAATGGGACTAGGCACCATCTCAAATCCTCAGCAGTCCATGTGACATGCTTTGATATGACCAAGTATCTCACATAGGCCATTTTAGAGGCCAGTCAGGACTCAAGCCCACCCCCTGCATCTTCCCCTCCCATAGATTCCCCTCATCTCCCGAACTTGTATAAATGAATGTTTTTTATGTAGTACTCAAAATTACTCAGTTTGCATTCAATGGTCTGGCATTTACTCCCAATAACGTCTAATTCCCTTGACATTGTTTTAGAAATGCATTTTCAGGCAACTTATCTAAATCAACATTTGATGCCCATTCACAATTACTCCCTGAACTGTTCACTCTAAGGGCAAGTTATCTTGCACACTGCAACACCAGAGGGAGTTCCCAAACTCTGAGCACTAGCCCACCTAAGGAGACATTAACACTGGTAACAAATAACTTGGCCAAAGTAGTAGGTTTGAAGGATATTCATGATGAGGGTGCCAGGCAGCTGGAGGCATAGCCACCCATGGTGTGGCAATGGAAGTCAAGATTTTCAAGAGGTGGAACTTGGAGGGGCACAGAGATCCCGGAGGGTTGGAGAAGGTTTAAGAGATTGGGGAGAGGTTTGGACAGCTACATGGAGTGTCCAGGTCAAAACTGAAAAGACAAAGAACTTACCTCCCCTCGGTTTCCATGCGTTTATTCGTTTGGATTTTGCTAGCTAGCCTTGGGATTTATTGTCTGTCCCTAATTGCCAACACCCCCCCCCCACCCCCCCCCCCAGCCCAACCCCTGAGAAGGTGGTGGTGAGCTGCCTTCTTGATCCACTGCAGTCAAGGCACTGTGCCCCCATGAGGGACTGAGTTCCAGGATTCTGACCTCAGCGACCCTGAGGGGAGCGACCCATGTTGTTCTAGGTCAGGATGGTGTGTGGGGGGTCTCAGAGGGGAGCTTGCAGGGGATGACATCCCTCCCTGCACCTGCTGCCCCTTGTCCTTCCCAGATTAGAGGTGGCAGGTTTGGAAGGTGCTGTCAGAGGAGCCCCAGCGAGTTGCTGCAGTGTGTCTTTGAGAAGGTACACACTGCTGCTGCTGTGCGTCGGTGGTGGAGGGAGCGGAGGATTAATGTTATCATACCAGCAATGCCTCTGGCCTGTTCCCGTTTACTGAATTTGGCCTTCTGTCTATTTCCCTTCCAGGTTCATTTCCACAACCTCACCATCTGTTCTACTCTGAACCAAACTCATCTTGCCTGAGTCTGGCCATAGAACCCCCTGCAGCCCAGCAGTTTTCGCAACCTCCGCGTAAGCATGAATTACAGCGAGGCTACAGTGCACAAGGAGGCCCTTTGGCCCTGTACTGGCTTTCCAATGAACAGTTAGCTTGGTTACCATCCTTCCTTTCCCTAAGAATCGAACTTGCCACACTCTTGGACAGCACATTCCCAATCCCTTGCCATGTGGAAAGGTTTCACCCTCGTGTCACCTTTAGACCACTTACCTTCAAACATTCACCCAGTCCTTTCTCCCTCCTCCCCGTTCCCATCTACATCTCTGCCCCACAACCTTCCTCCTCCTGAGCTTTGAATACTTCCATCAGATCCCCTGTGAGCCTGCCCAAGGAGCACAGGCCCCTATCATTGCGACTGAAGTCTCTCATCCCCAGAACTGTCTTTGCTAAACCTCTTCTGCACTCTCTCCATTGCATTCACATCTTTCTGATAATGTAGCAGTCACAACCGTACACAGTACTCCAAGCTGGGGTCTAACTGTTCACCATCCTCTCCTTGTTCTTGTATTTAATACTGCCAAAAATACAGCCGAGTACACTGTATATATTTCTTTACCACATTAGGGTTATAATAGTTACCATGATGAAGGGCAGCTGTAAATATATAAGGCATTAATGAGTGACAATAGTAGTATGACATCAGAGCTTCAGGGCCTAGGCCCCCTGGGAAAGTGACATCAGGGATATCTGTACAGACAGCAGAAATCTTGGCATGAGAGGTAAGGCCTTTTGTGTTTGCTTGCTGAGAGTTTAAAGTGCATCGAGTTAATTGTAGACCATCTGTTCCAGAAATGCAAGGGCCCATTCAACTCTGAAGAGACACAGGAGGAGTTTGGAGGATAGAGATAAAACATCAAAGTGGCATGGCTATGTTGCCGGGAAGTGAGACCGGGGGTGGACCAGCCGGTCAGTTGCTGGCTGTCGACAGGGACAGGAAGAGGGAAGAGAGGAAGCAAAGGCCGGAGGAGAGCCCGGACATTGCGAAGGCCAGGGGCAGCCAGCAGTGGGTGGGGGCCAGTCAGAGGAGCAAGGAGCAGCTGGAGAAGGTGGAGAACGTGGTGGCACTGGTGGTGAAGGTGGTGGAGAAGTTGGTGGGTGAGCTGGTCGAGAAACTGAACCTTGATGGGGTGATGGGCGAGGGTCTGTGGAGGGCACAGGGTGACGACCCAAGCCAGGGCTCAGGCCAGAGGAGGGCCCAGGGAGCAGGAGGAGGGACGGGTGAGGCGGTGAAGGAGAAGGCCCCTGAGTGCGCACAGGCTCCCACTACGCCGAACCAGCAGAAGGCCTTCCGCCAAGTCTTTGACGTCCTGGTGGCTAGAGCAGGTGGCTGCATTGACCTCCGCGGCTTCCAGTCACTGCTCAGAGATGAGGGCTTTGTCACCAGCGAGGCCAAGGGCCACAGGGCCTTCCGCTGCCTGGACACTGACCGGGATGGAAGAGTTGGCTTTGACGACCTCTGCCAGGCTCTGACCAACACCAGCCTCTTCCTGCGGTTCGTGGCAGAGCTCCCCGACAGCTGCCCAGCCTGCGAGCTGCAGAAGGGCTACGTGGGCGACGGCATCTTTTTTGAGATCCTGCTCAAGCTGCTCGCCCGCCAGGTCGTCTCCGAGGATTCGGCTGCCACCATCGCCCGCCACTTCTACCTGAAGATGCGCAGGGCTGGCCTCAACACTAAGGGTGGCCAAGGCAAGGCTACCAGCTCCTTCCTGGGAATGCCCCTTCGCAGCATCCAGGCCCTGATTGAGGCCTCGGACCCAGACGAGGCATGTCACCAGGGCCGTCCCCTGCCTGCCAAGCTGGTGGTGGCATTCTTCGAGGTCTTCCAGATGTTGACTGGGGACCACGGCAGTTTCATCAGCAGCAAGGACCTGCTGGGCGTCATGTATCAAATGCAGATCCCCCTGATGAATCCGCTGATCCCGGACGAGATGAAGTTCGGGGCGGTCAACGCTGGCCGCGAGGTGGACTTTGAGGCCTTCCTGTCCATCATGTCCGACCAGGCCGTCTTCGCCACCTTCCTTGCGCCGCAGTGCGCGGACTGCAGTCCCCCCAGGTCGCCCGAGCTGCTGACCTTCCGGGCCCTGCTGAAGCTGGTGGCTCCAGCCGACTTGGTGCTCAAGGCCCGCAGCAAAGCCATCCTCGCCAGCTACTTCCATGAGAAGTTGCGAGCCCTGCCAGACCCCCTACCCGCTCCGGCACCTCCAGTGACCCCCCGCTGCCTCCCGGATTCCGGAAGGGACCCAGCGCCAGAGCTGGCGCCACCGGAGTCCGGGGAAGTCCAAGAACCCGCCCTCACACTGAGGAGGGTTCCTTCGGGCCAGAGGACAGGCCGGGCTAGCGGCCAGAGGCAGGGCAAGGCCGTGGTAGTCAGCAGGAGTGGCAGGGCCAAACGGCCCCACTCCTGGCTGTTCAAGCCCACTGCCAGGGACCCGTACCTCCAGCAGGTCTTCCAGGAGTATATTGGCATTGGCTGCCGGTCACACAACGCCCTGCGATACCCAACAATCAGGCACAGGACCAGAGACAAAAACACAGATGACTCTCAGGAAGCAGCTCAGCGCTGAAACCCATACCTCGTCCCTGTCACACATCCCCATCACCCTTACCCCTGAGTCTGTCCCCCCGCTGCTAGTTTAATTCAGTTTACCCTAGATATTTTTCACGAGGTCACAAATAAAACACCTGATGCTTAGAGCGATGGTCCTCAGTTAATTCAACATATACGTGAGGGGCAAATATTTTACGCACGGAGCCAGAGTGGCCTGCATCTGGAATGAACTTCCCGAGGAAGCAGTGGTTGTGGGTGCAATTAGAGCTTTTAAAAGACATTTGGGCCTGGGCAGGAAAGGTTTGAAAGGATAGGGGCCCAAGTGCAGGCAGGTGCGACTAGTTTAGCTTGGGATTAGGGTCGGCACGGACTGGTTGGACTGAAGAGTCTGTTTCTGTGCTGTATAACTCTATGACAATGTACAGATGACACCAAAATTAAGTCGCTTCCAGGCACCTGTTGAGGAAAGGCTGGACTGGCCATAAGACAATAAGAAACAGTAACAACTGTTTTGCCCACTTACTAAGCCTTGCAATGTCTCTCTGTAAGCTGTTTGTATCCCTCTCACAACCTGCCCTTTAACTTTGTGGCTGGCCTCGTATCATGCTGGAGCTTTGAAGAGTTGATTGAAAGTTGATTGATCCTGAGGTTTTCCAGACAAGGCAGGTGCAGAGAAAGCACCTCCTCTTGTGGGAGAATTCAGAACAAAGTGGGGGGAGGGTGGAGAGTCACTGCTTAAACCTCGCGTGTGGTCCGTAGGGCAGCTTGGTGGTTAGCTCTGCTGCCTCAGAGTGCCAGGGACCTGGGTTTGATTCCACCCTGAGATATGTGGAGTCTGCACTTTCTCCCTCGTGTCTGCGTGGGCTTCCTCCAGGTGCTCTGGATTCCTCACACAGTCCAAAGATGTGCAGGCTAGGTGAATTGGCCACAGGAGATGCGGGGTTATGGTGAGCCTTGGGTGGAATGCTCTTCAGAGCATCTTCAGTGCAGGCTCAATGGGCCGAATGACTTGCTTCCACACTGTAGGGATTCCAAAGGGTAACAGAGATGAGAGATCAAGTCTTAAGGGCATTTGGGAAAATGATGATTGAATCAAGCAAAAGCAGCATGGCCTCACGAAAGGGAAAACATATCTGACTAATTTGTTCAGGTTTTTTGAGGAAGTCTTAACCAGAGTGGACAGAGGAGAACCAGGAAGGCATTCGAGAAGGCACCTCACAAAAGGGGTTGTCAGAAGATAAAAGCCCATGATGTTGGAAGGAGAAAGCTGGCGTGGATGGAGAATTGGCTCCTGGGCAGGAAAATAGTGAGTGGGGATAAGGGGGGGTTCTTTTTCAGATTGGTGACCCATAGTCAGTGGGATTCCACAGGGATCAGTGCAGGGACTATAACTGTTTACAATATATATTAATGACTCGGAGGAAGCAGGTGAACACACTGTTGCTGGATTTGCAGACGACACAAATAGGTGGAAAAGCAAGTTGCATGAGCGATACGAATATTTTAGAGAGAGAGAGAGAGAGGTTAAGTAAGTAGGCAAGAACTAGGCAAACGGAACATAAGAAAGGGTGAGGTTGTTCATTTTTGAAGGGAGATCGAAAGAACAGTGCTATTTAAATGGGAAAAGAAATGCAGAAAGATACAACACAAAGGGACTGGGAGGAGCTTGTGCACAAAACACAGAAAGCTAGCACGCAGGGGCAGCAGGGAATCAGGAAGGTAAATGGAATGCTGGCCCTTACTTCAAGGGAGTTGGAGTCAAGGAGTAGGCAAGTTCTGCTACAGCTGTACAAAGTGCTGGCGAGACCACATGGGGACAATTTTAACCCCTTAAGGAAATATTTCATTAGAAGCAGTTCAGAGAAGGCATGGCTCGGACAATCTCTCGCGTGGAGATTGCTTTATGAGTGAAGGCTAAGCAGGTTGGGACTCTACTTACTGGAGTTTAAGAATGACAGGTGATCTCTGAAACACAGAGGATTCTGAAAGGAGCATAACCAGGTCAATGCTGAGAGGATGTTCCCCCTCATGGGAGAATCTAGGACCAGAAGGGATATAGTCTTAGAATAAAGGGGCACCAATTTAAGACTGAGATGAAGAAGAATTTCTTCTCTCAGAGGGTTGGGAAGATTTGGGACCCTCTTCCACAGAGACAGGTGGGGACAGAGCCCTTGTGTATATTTAAGGCTGAGATCTCGATCAGTCGGGGAACCAAGGGATACAGCGAGAGGTCAGGAAAGTGGACATGAGGACTGTTAGATCCTATTGAATGGTGGAGCAGGCTTGGGGGTGGAAGCAAATGGCAGACTCTTGTTGCCATGTGTTATGGTTTAATCCCACACACAGCAAGAATTTGGGGTACGTTTTGAGCACAATTGAGGTGTTCAGATGTGAAATGCTCAACACAGGCTTACTCTCACCACCTCCCCGGTTCTTCACAATGCTATTCCCTTTCCTCCGATTCATGTATATCCAGCGTCCCCACCCCCACCCCCACCCCACTATTTAACAACATTCTCATGATTCACGTTAACCAGACCCCATGGGAGCAAGCCCCCTGTTTCCCCTGTCCCCAGTGAGTGATTTCCCCTGTTCTTCCTGATTCCCACAGGAACTAGTCCCCCAATCTCCCCTCTCCCCGCAGGAGCGAATCTCCCATTCTCCCCTCTCCCCACAGGAGCGAATCCCCCATTCTCCCCTCTCCTCACAGGAGCGAATCTCCTATTCTCCCCCCGCCCTGCAGGAGCAAATTCCCCCATTCTCCACTCTCCCCGCAGGAACTAGTCCCCAAGTCTCTCCTCACCCTGCAGGAGTGAATCGCCCATTCTCCCCTCTCCCTGCAGGAGTGAATCTTCCATTCTCCCCTCTCCCCACAGGAGTGAATCCCCCATTCTCCCCTCACCTCACAGGAGCAAATCCCCCATTCTCCCCTCTCCCTGCAGGAGTGAATCCCCTATTCTCACCCCGCCCTGCAGGAGCAAATTCCCCCATTCTCCACTCTCCCCGCAGGAACTAGTCCCCAAGTCTCCCCTCTCCCCACAGGAGCAAATCCCCGATTCTCCCCTCTCCCCGCAGGAACTAGTCCCCAAGTCTCGCCACTCCCTGCAGGAGTGAATCCCCCATTCTCACCGCTCCTCACAGGAATTAATCCTCCATTCTCCCCTCTCTCCGCAGGAGCGAATCCCCCATTCTCCCCTCTCCTCGTGGAGTGAATCCCCCATTCGCCCCTCTCCTCACAGGAGCGAATCCCCTATTCTCCACCTGCCCTGCAGGAGTGAATCCCCCATTCTCCCATCTCCTGACAGGAGCAAATCCCCTATTCTCCCCTCTCCCCACAGTAGTGAATCCCCCATTCTCCACTCTCCCTGCAGGACTGAATCCCCATTCTTCCCTCTCCACGCAGGAACTAGTCCCCAATTCTCCCCTCTCCCTGCAGGAGTGAATCCACAATTCTCCCTCGGCCCTGCAGGACCGAAATCCCCCATTCTCCCCTCTCCCCGCAGGAGCGAATACCCCATTCTCCCCTCTCCTCCCGGAAGTGAATCCCACATTCTCCCCTCTCCTGACAGGAGTGAATCTCCCATCCTCCCCTCTCCTCACAGGAGCGAATCCCTTATTCTCCCCCTGCCCTGCAGGAGTGAATCCCCAATTCTCCCTTCTCCTGACAGGAGCAAATCCCCCATTCTCCCCTCACCCCACAGTAGTGAATCCCCCATTCTCCCCTCTCCCTGCAGGAGTGAATCCCCAATCTTCCCTCTCCCCGCAGGAACTAGTCCCCCATTCTCGCCTCTCCTCGCAGGATCGAATCCCCTGTTCTCCCCTCTCCCTGAGGAGTGAATCCACAATTCTCCCTCGGCCCTGCAGGACCGAAATCCCCCATTCTCCCCTCTCCCCGCAGGAGCGAATACCCCATTCTCCCCTCTCCTCCCGGAAGTGAATCCCACATTCTCCCCTCTCCTGACAGGAGTGAATCTCCCATCCTCCCCTCTCCTCACAGGAGCGAATCCCTTATTCTCCCCCTGCCCTGCAGGAGTGAATCCCCAATTCTCCCTTCTCCTGACAGGAGCAAATCCCCCATTCTCCCCTCACCCCACAGTAGTGAATCCCCCATTCTCCCCTCTCCCTGCAGGAGTGAATCCCCATTCTCCCCTCTCCTCACAGGAACTAGTCCCCCATTCTCCCCTCTCCTCACAGGAGCAAATCTGCTGTTCTATACTCTCCCTGCAGGAGTTAATCCCCCATCCTCCCCTCTCCCTGCAGGAGCAAATCCACCATTCTCCACTCTCCCCACAGGAACTAGTCCCCCATTCTCCCCTCTCCTCACAGGAGTAAATCCCCCATTCTCCCTTCTCCCCACAGAAGTGAATCGCCCATTCTCCCCTCTCCCCACAGGAGTGAATCCCCCATTCTCCCCTCTCCCTGCAGGAGCGAACACCCATTCTCCCCTCTCCCCACAGGAGCAAATCGCCCATTCTCCCTTCTCCTCGCAGGAACTAGTCACCCATTCTCCCCTCTCCCCACAGGAGTGAATCCCCCATTCTCCCCTCTCCCTGCAGGAGCGAACACCCATTCTCCCCTCTCCCCACAGGAGCAAATCGCCCATTCTCCCTTCTCCTCGCAGGAACTAGTCACCCATTCTCCCCTCTCCTCACAGGAGTGAATCCCCCGTTCTCCCCTCTCCCTGCAGGAGCGAATCCCCCATTCTCCCCTCTTCTGGCAGGAACTAGTCCCCCATTCTCCCCTCTCCTCACAGGTGTGAATCCCCCATTCACCCGTCACCCTGCAGGAGTGAATCGCCCATTCTCCCCTGTCCCCACAGGAGTGAATCCCCGATTCTCCCCTCTCCCCTCAGGAACTAATCCCCCATTCTCCGCTCTCCTAATTGGAGTGAATCCCCCCATTCTCCCCTCTCCTCACATGAGTGAATCCACTAATCTCCCTTCTCCCCACAGGAGCGAATCCCCCGTTCTCCCCTCGCCTCACAGGAGCGAATCCCCCATTCTCCCCTCTCCTCACAGGAGCGAATCCCCCATTCTCCCCTCTCCTCACAGGAGCAAATACCCCATTTTCCCTTCTCTCTGCAGGAACTAGTCCCCCATTCTCCCGTCTCCCCACAGGAGTGAATCCCCCGTTCTCCCCTCTCTCTGCAGGACTGAATCCACCATTCTCCCCTCTCCTCATAGGAGTGAATCCCCCATTCTCCCCACTCCCCACAGCAGCGAATACCCCATTCTCCCCTCTCCTCACAGCAGCAAATCCCCCATTCTCCCCTCTCCTCACAGGAGTGAATCCCCCATTCTCCCCTCACCCCGCAGGAGTGAATCTCCCATTCTCCCCTCTCCCCGCAGGAACTCGTCCCCCATTCTCCCCTCTCCTCACAGGAGTGAATCCCCAATTCTCCCCTCTCCTCACAGGAGTGAATCCCGTATTCTCCCCTATCCCTGCAGGAACTAGTCCCCCATTCTTCCCTCTCCCTGCAGGAGTGAATCCCCCATTCTCCCCTCTCCTTGCAGGAACTAGTCCCCCATTCTCCCCTCTCCTCACAGGAGCGAATCCCCTATTCTCCCCTCTCCTCGCAGGAGTGAATTCCCCCATTCTCCCCTCTCCCCACAGGAGCGAATCCCCCATTCTCCCCTCTCCTCGCAGGAGTGAATCCCCCATTCTCCCCTCTCCTCAGAGGAGTGAATCCCCCATTCTCCCCTCTCCTCAGAGGAGTGAATCCCCCATTCTCCCCTCTCCTCACAGCAGCAAATCCCCCATTCTCCCCTCTCCTCACAGGAGTGAATCCCCCATTCTCCCCTCACCCCGCAGGTGTGAATCTCCCATTCTCCCCTCTCCCCGCAGGAACTCGTCCCCCATTCTCGCCTCTCCTCACAGGAGCGAATCCCCCATTCTCCCCTCTCCTCAGAGGAGTGAATCCCCCATTCTCCCCTCTCCCTGCAGGAGTGAATCCCCCATTCTCCCCACTCCCCACAGGAATGAATCCCCCATTCTCCCCTCTCCCCACAGGAGCGAATCCCCCATTCTCCCCTCTCCTCGCAGGAGTGAATCCCCCATTCTCCCCTCTCCCTGCAGGAGTGAATCCCCCATTCTCCCCTCTCCCTGCAGGAGTGAATCCCCCATTCTCCCCACTCCCCACAGGAATGAATCCCCCATTCTCCCCTCTCCCCGCAGGGGTGAATCCCCCATTCTCCCCACTCCCCAGAGGAATGAATCCCCCATTCTCCCCTCTCCTCGCAGGAGTGAATCCCCCATTCTCCCCTCTCCTCGCAGGCGGCCGCACTTGGAGTATTGTGTACAGTTCTGGTCACCGCATTATAAGAAAGATGTGGAAGCTTTGGGAAGGGTGCAGAGGAGATTTACTGGGATGTTGCCTGGTATGGAGGGAAGGTCTTACGAGGAAAGGCTGAGGGACTTGAGGCTGTTTTCATTAGAGAGAAGAAGGTTGAGAGGTGACTTAATTGAAACATATAAAATAATCAGAGGGTTAGATAGGGTGGATAGGGAGAGCCTTTTTCCTAGGATGGTGACGGCGAGCACGAGGGGGCATAGCTTTAAATTGAGGGGTGAAAGATATAGGACAGATGTCAGAGGTAGTTTCTTTACTCTGATAGTAGTAAGGGAATGGAACGCTTTTCCTGCAATGGTAGTAAATTCGCCAACTTTACGTACATTTAAGCCGTCATTGGATAAGCACATGGACGTACATGGAATAGTGTAGGTTAGATGGGCTTGAGATTGGTATGACAGGTCAACACAACATCGAGGGCTGAAGGGCCTGTACTGTGCTGTAATGTTCTCTGTTCTATGAGCGAATCCCCGATTCCCCCCTCTCCTGACAGGAGCAAATCCCCCATTCTCCCCTCTCCCCACAGTAGTGAATCCCCCATTCTCCCCTGTCTCTGCAGGAGTGAATCCCCAATCTTCCCTCTCCCCGCAGGAACTAGTCCCCCATTCTTGCCTCTACTCACAGGAGCGAATCCCCTGTTCTCCCCTCTCCCTGGGGGAGTGAATCCCCCCATCCTCCCCACTCCCGGCAGGAGCGAATCCCCCATTCCCCCCTCTTCCCGCAGGAACTAGTGCCCCATAATCCCCTCTCGTCACAGGAGCTAATCCCCTATTCTCCCCCTGCCCTGCAGGAGTGAATCCCCCATTCATCCCCATCCTCACAGGAGCAAATCCCCCATTTTCCTTTCTCCCTGCAGGAACGAGTCCCCCATTCTCCTGTCTCCCCAAAGTAGTGAATCCCCCATTCTCCCCTCTCTCTGCAGGAGTGAATCCCCCCATTCTCCCCTCTTCTCGTAGGAGAGAATCCCCCATTCTCCCCACTCCCCACAGCCGCGAATCCCCCATTCTCCCCTCTCCTCACAGCAGCAAATCCCCCATTCTCCCGTCTCCTCGCAGGAGTGAATCCCCCATTCTCCCCTCACCCCGCAGGAGTGAATACCCCATTCACCCCTCTCCCCACAGGAGCGAATCCCCCATTCTCCCCTCTCCTCACAGGAGTGAATCCCCAATTCTCCCCTCTCCTCACAGGAGCAAATCCCGTATTCTCCCCTATCCCTGCAGGAACTAGTCCTCCATTCTTCCCTCTCCCTGCAGGAGTGAATCCCCCATTCTCCCCTCTCCTTGCAGGAACTAGTCCCCCATTCTCCCCTCTCCTCACAGGAGTGAATCCCCCATTCTCCCCTCTCTCGCAGGAGCGAATCCCCTATTCTCCCCTCTCCTCACAGGAGCGAATCCCCTATTCTGCCCTCTCCCTGCAGGAACTGGTCCCCCCTTCTCCCCTCTCCTCACAGGAGCGAATTCCCCTATTCTCCCCTCTCCCTGCAGGAGTGAATCCCCCCATTCTCCCCTCTCCTCGTAGGAGTGAATCCCCCATTCTCCCCACTCCTCACAGGAACTAGTCGCCCATTGTCCCCTCTCCTCACAGTAGCGAATCCCCTGTTCTCCACTCTCCCTGCAGGAGTGAATCCCCCATTCTCCCCTCACCCCGCAGGAGTGAATACCCCATTCACCCCTCTCCCCACAGGAGCGAATCCCCCATTCTCCTCTCTCCTCACAGGAGTGAATCCCCAATTCTCCCCTCTCCTCACAGGAGCAAATCCCGTATTCTCCCCTATCCCTGCAGGAACTAGTCCCCCATTCTTCCCTCTCCCTGCAGGAGTGAATCCCCCATTCTCCCCTCTCCTTGCAGGAACTAGTCCCCCATTCTCCCCTCTCCTCACAGGAGTGAATCCCCCATTCTCCCCTCTCTCGCAGGAGCGAATCCCCTATTCTCCCCTCTCCTCACAGGAGTGAATCCCCCATTCTCCCCTCTCTCGCAGGAGCGAATCCCCTATTCTCCCCTCTCCTCACAGGAGCGAATCCCCTATTCTGCCCTCTCCCTGCAGGAACTGGTCCCCCCTTCTCCCCTCTCCTCACAGGAGCGAATTCCCCTATTCTCCCCTCTCCCTGCAGGAGTGAATCCCCCGTTCTCCCCTCACCTCACAGCAGCAAATCCCCCATTCTCCCCTCTCCCTGCAGGAACTATTCCCCCATTCTCCCCTCTCCTCACAGCAGCAAATCCCCCATTCTCCCCTCTCCCTGCAGGAGCGAATCCCCCATTCTTCCCTCTCCCCAGAGGAGCGAATCCTCCATTCTCCCCTCTCCCCTTAGGAATGAATCGCCCATTCTCCCCTCTCCTCACAGGAGCGAATCCCCCATTCTCCCCTCTCCTCACAGGAGCAAATACCCCATTTTCCCTTCTCTCTGCAGGAACTAGTCCCCCATTCTCCCGTCTCCCCACAGGAGTGAATCCCCCGTTCTCCCCTCTCTCTGCAGGACTGAATCCACCATTCTCCCCTCTACTCATAGGAGTGAATCCCCCATTCTCCCCACTCCCCACAGCAGCGAATACCCCATTCTCCCCTCTCCTCACAGCAGCAAATCCCCCATTCTCCCCTCTCCTCACAGGAGTGAATCCCCCATTCTCCCCTCACCCCGCAGGAGTGAATCTCCCATTCTCCCCTCTCCCCGCAGGAACTCGTCCCCCATTCTCCCCTCTCCTCACAGGAGTGAATCCCCAATTCTCCCCTCTCCTCACAGGAGTGAATCCCGCATTCTCCCCTATCCCTGCAGGAACTAGTCCCCCATTCTTCCCTCTCCCTGCAGGAGTGAATCCCCCATTCTCCCCTCTCCTTGCAGGAACTAGTCCCCCATTCTCCCCTCTCCTCACAGGAGCGAATCCCCTATTCTCCCCTCTCCTCGCAGGAGTGAATTCCCCCATTCTCCCCTCTCCCCACAGGAGCGAATCCCCCATTCTCCCCTCTCCTCGCAGGAGTGAATCCCCCATTCTCCCCTCTCCTCAGAGGAGTGAATCCCCCATTCTCCCCTCTCCTCAGAGGAGTGAATCCCCCATTCTCCCCTCTCCTCACAGCAGCAAATCCCCCATTCTCCCCTCTCCTCACAGGAGTGAATCCCCCATTCTCCCCTCACCCCGCAGGTGTGAATCTCCCATTCTCCCCTCTCCCCGCAGGAACTCGTCCCCCATTCTCGCCTCTCCTCACAGGAGCGAATCCCCCATTCTCCCCTCTCCTCAGAGGAGTGAATCCCCCATTCTCCCCTCTCCCTGCAGGAGTGAATCCCCCATTCTCCCCACTCCCCACAGGAATGAATCCCCCATTCTCCCCTCTCCCCACAGGAGCGAATCCCCCATTCTCCCCTCTCCTCGCAGGAGTGAATCCCCCATTCTCCCCTCTCCCTGCAGGAGTGAATCCCCCATTCTCCCCTCTCCCTGCAGGAGTGAATCCCCCATTCTCCCCACTCCCCACAGGAATGAATCCCCCATTCTCCCCTCTCCCCGCAGGGGTGAATCCCCCATTCTCCCCACTCCCCAGAGGAATGAATCCCCCATTCTCCCCTCTCCTCGCAGGAGTGAATCCCCCATTCTCCCCTCTCCTCGCAGGCGGCCGCACTTGGAGTATTGTGTACAGTTCTGGTCACCGCATTATAAGAAAGATGTGGAAGCTTTGGGAAGGGTGCAGAGGAGATTTACTGGGATGTTGCCTGGTATGGAGGGAAGGTCTTACGAGGAAAGGCTGAGGGACTTGAGGCTGTTTTCATTAGAGAGAAGAAGGTTGAGAGGTGACTTAATTGAAACATATAAAATAATCAGAGGGTTAGATAGGGTGGATAGGGAGAGCCTTTTTCCTAGGATGGTGACGGCGAGCACGAGGGGGCATAGCTTTAAATTGAGGGGTGAAAGATATAGGACAGATGTCAGAGGTAGTTTCTTTACTCTGATAGTAGTAAGGGAATGGAACGCTTTTCCTGCAATGGTAGTAAATTCGCCAACTTTACGTACATTTAAGCCGTCATTGGATAAGCACATGGACGTACATGGAATAGTGTAGGTTAGATGGGCTTGAGATTGGTATGACAGGTCAACACAACATCGAGGGCTGAAGGGCCTGTACTGTGCTGTAATGTTCTCTGTTCTATGAGCGAATCCCCGATTCCCCCCTCTCCTGACAGGAGCAAATCCCCCATTCTCCCCTCTCCCCACAGTAGTGAATCCCCCATTCTCCCCTGTCTCTGCAGGAGTGAATCCCCAATCTTCCCTCTCCCCGCAGGAACTAGTCCCCCATTCTTGCCTCTACTCACAGGAGCGAATCCCCTGTTCTCCCCTCTCCCTGGGGGAGTGAATCCCCCCATCCTCCCCACTCCCGGCAGGAGCGAATCCCCCATTCCCCCCTCTTCCCGCAGGAACTAGTGCCCCATAATCCCCTCTCGTCACAGGAGCTAATCCCCTATTCTCCCCCTGCCCTGCAGGAGTGAATCCCCCATTCATCCCCATCCTCACAGGAGCAAATCCCCCATTTTCCTTTCTCCCTGCAGGAACGAGTCCCCCATTCTCCTGTCTCCCCAAAGTAGTGAATCCCCCATTCTCCCCTCTCTCTGCAGGAGTGAATCCCCCCATTCTCCCCTCTTCTCGTAGGAGAGAATCCCCCATTCTCCCCACTCCCCACAGCCGCGAATCCCCCATTCTCCCCTCTCCTCACAGCAGCAAATCCCCCATTCTCCCGTCTCCTCGCAGGAGTGAATCCCCCATTCTCCCCTCACCCCGCAGGAGTGAATACCCCATTCACCCCTCTCCCCACAGGAGCGAATCCCCCATTCTCCCCTCTCCTCACAGGAGTGAATCCCCAATTCTCCCCTCTCCTCACAGGAGCAAATCCCGTATTCTCCCCTATCCCTGCAGGAACTAGTCCTCCATTCTTCCCTCTCCCTGCAGGAGTGAATCCCCCATTCTCCCCTCTCCTTGCAGGAACTAGTCCCCCATTCTCCCCTCTCCTCACAGGAGTGAATCCCCCATTCTCCCCTCTCTCGCAGGAGCGAATCCCCTATTCTCCCCTCTCCTCACAGGAGCGAATCCCCTATTCTGCCCTCTCCCTGCAGGAACTGGTCCCCCCTTCTCCCCTCTCCTCACAGGAGCGAATTCCCCTATTCTCCCCTCTCCCTGCAGGAGTGAATCCCCCCATTCTCCCCTCTCCTCGTAGGAGTGAATCCCCCATTCTCCCCTCTCCTCACAGGAACTAGTCGCCCATTGTCCCCTCTCCTCACAGTAGCGAATCCCCTGTTCTCCACTCTCCCTGCAGGAGTGAATCCCCCATTCTCCCCTCACCCCGCAGGAGTGAATACCCCATTCACCCCTCTCCCCACAGGAGCGAATCCCCCATTCTCCTCTCTCCTCACAGGAGTGAATCCCCAATTCTCCCCTCTCCTCACAGGAGCAAATCCCGTATTCTCCCCTATCCCTGCAGGAACTAGTCCCCCATTCTTCCCTCTCCCTGCAGGAGTGAATCCCCCATTCTCCCCTCTCCTTGCAGGAACTAGTCCCCCATTCTCCCCTCTCCTCACAGGAGTGAATCCCCCATTCTCCCCTCTCTCGCAGGAGCGAATCCCCTATTCTCCCCTCTCCTCACAGGAGTGAATCCCCCATTCTCCCCTCTCTCGCAGGAGCGAATCCCCTATTCTCCCCTCTCCTCACAGGAGCGAATCCCCTATTCTGCCCTCTCCCTGCAGGAACTGGTCCCCCCTTCTCCCCTCTCCTCACAGGAGCGAATTCCCCTATTCTCCCCTCTCCCTGCAGGAGTGAATCCCCCATTCTCCCCTCACCTCACAGCAGCAAATCCCCCATTCTCCCCTCTCCCTGCAGGAACTATTCCCCCATTCTCCCCTCTCCTCACAGCAGCAAATCCCCCATTCTCCCCTCTCCCTGCAGGAGCGAATCCCCCATTCTTCCCTCTCCCCAGAGGAGCGAATCCTCCATTCTCCCCTCTCCCCTTAGGAATGAATCGCCCATTCTCCCCTCTCCTCACAGTAGCGAATCCCCTATTCTCCCCTCTCCTCGCAGGAGCGAATCCCCTGTTCTCCACTCTCCCTGCATGAGTGAATCCCCCATTCTCCCCTCTCCTCACAGGAGCGAATCCCTCATTCTCCCCTCTCCCTGCAGGAGTGAATCCCCTATTCTCCCCCGGCCCTGCAGGACCAAAATCCCCCATTCTCCCCTCACCCCGCAGGAACTAGTCCCCAAGTCTCGCCTCTCCCCGCAGGAGTGAATCCCCCATTCTCCCCTCTCCCTGCAGGAGTGAATCCCCAATCTTCCCTCTCCCCGCAGGAACTAGTCCCCCATTCTCGCCTCTCCTCGCAGGATCGAATCCCCTGTTCTCCCCTCTCCCTGAGGAGTGAATCCACAATTCTCCCTCGGCCCTGCAGGACCGAAATCCCCCATTCTCCCCTCTCCCCGCAGGAGCGAATACCCCATTCTCCCCTCTCCTCCCGGAAGTGAATCCCACATTCTCCCCTCTCCTGACAGGAGTGAATCTCCCATCCTCCCCTCTCCTCACAGGAGCGAATCCCTTATTCTCCCCCTGCCCTGCAGGAGTGAATCCCCAATTCTCCCTTCTCCTGACAGGAGCAAAACCCCATTCTCCCCTCACCCCACAGTAGTGAATCCCCCATTCTCCCCTCTCCCTGCAGGAGTGAATCCCCATTCTCCCCTCTCCTCACAGGAACTAGTCCCCCATTCTCCCCTCTCCTCACAGGAGCAAATCTGCTGTTCTATACTCTCCCTGCAGGAGTTAATCCCCCATCCTCCCCTCTCCCTGCAGGAGCAAATCCACCATTCTCCACTCTCCCCACAGGAACTAGTCCCCCATTCTCCCCTCTCCTCACAGGAGTAAATCCCCCATTCTCCCTTCTCCCCACAGAAGTGAATCGCCCATTCTCCCCTCTCCCCACAGGAGTGAATCCCCCATTCTCCCCTCTCCCTGCAGGAGCGAACACCCATTCTCCCCTCTCCCCACAGGAGCAAATCGCCCATTCTCCCTTCTCCTCGCAGGAACTAGTCACCCATTCTCCCCTCTCCCCACAGGAGTGAATCCCCCATTCTCCCCTCTCCCTGCAGGAGCGAACACCCATTCTCCCCTCTCCCCACAGGAGCAAATCGCCCATTCTCCCTTCTCCTCGCAGGAACTAGTCACCCATTCTCCCCTCTCCTCACAGGAGTGAATCCCCCGTTCTCCCCTCTCCCTGCAGGAGCGAATCCCCCATTCTCCCCTCTTCTGGCAGGAACTAGTCCCCCATTCTCCCCTCTCCTCACAGGTGTGAATCCCCCATTCACCCGTCACCCTGCAGGAGTGAATCGCCCATTCTCCCCTGTCCCCACAGGAGTGAATCCCCGATTCTCCCCTCTCCCCTCAGGAACTAATCCCCCATTCTCCGCTCTCCTAATTGGAGTGAATCCCCCCATTCTCCCCTCTCCTCACATGAGTGAATCCACTAATCTCCCTTCTCCCCACAGGAGCGAATCCCCCATTCTCCTCTCTCCTCACAGGAGCGAATCCCCTGTTCTCCCCTTTCCCTGCAGGAGTGAATCCCCCGTTCTCCCCTCGCCTCACAGGAGCGAATCCCCCATTCTCCCCTCTCCTCACAGGAGCGAATCCCCCATTCTCCCCTCTCCTCACAGGAGCAAATACCCCATTTTCCCTTCTCTCTGCAGGAACTAGTCCCCCATTCTCCCGTCTCCCCACAGGAGTGAATCCCCCGTTCTCCCCTCTCTCTGCAGGACTGAATCCACCATTCTCCCCTCTCCTCATAGGAGTGAATCCCCCATTCTCCCCACTCCCCACAGCAGCGAATACCCCATTCTCCCCTCTCCTCACAGCAGCAAATCCCCCATTCTCCCCTCTCCTCACAGGAGTGAATCCCCCATTCTCCCCTCACCCCGCAGGAGTGAATCTCCCATTCTCCCCTCTCCCCGCAGGAACTCGTCCCCCATTCTCCCCTCTCCTCACAGGAGTGAATCCCCAATTCTCCCCTCTCCTCACAGGAGTGAATCCCGTATTCTCCCCTATCCCTGCAGGAACTAGTCCCCCATTCTTCCCTCTCCCTGCAGGAGTGAATCCCCCATTCTCCCCTCTCCTTGCAGGAACTAGTCCCCCATTCTCCCCTCTCCTCACAGGAGCGAATCCCCTATTCTCCCCTCTCCTCGCAGGAGTGAATTCCCCCATTCTCCCCTCTCCCCACAGGAGCGAATCCCCCATTCTCCCCTCTCCTCGCAGGAGTGAATCCCCCATTCTCCCCTCTCCTCAGAGGAGTGAATCCCCCATTCTCCCCTCTCCTCAGAGGAGTGAATCCCCCATTCTCCCCTCTCCTCACAGCAGCAAATCCCCCATTCTCCCCTCTCCTCACAGGAGTGAATCCCCCATTCTCCCCTCACCCCGCAGGTGTGAATCTCCCATTCTCCCCTCTCCCCGCAGGAACTCGTCCCCCATTCTCGCCTCTCCTCACAGGAGCGAATCCCCCATTCTCCCCTCTCCTCAGAGGAGTGAATCCCCCATTCTCCCCTCTCCCTGCAGGAGTGAATCCCCCATTCTCCCCACTCCCCACAGGAATGAATCCCCCATTCTCCCCTCTCCCCACAGGAGCGAATCCCCCATTCTCCCCTCTCCTCGCAGGAGTGAATCCCCCATTCTCCCCTCTCCCTGCAGGAGTGAATCCCCCATTCTCCCCTCTCCCTGCAGGAGTGAATCCCCCATTCTCCCCACTCCCCACAGGAATGAATCCCCCATTCTCCCCTCTCCCCGCAGGGGTGAATCCCCCATTCTCCCCACTCCCCAGAGGAATGAATCCCCCATTCTCCCCTCTCCTCGCAGGAGTGAATCCCCCATTCTCCCCTCTCCTCGCAGGCGGCCGCACTTGGAGTATTGTGTACAGTTCTGGTCACCGCATTATAAGAAAGATGTGGAAGCTTTGGGAAGGGTGCAGAGGAGATTTACTGGGATGTTGCCTGGTATGGAGGGAAGGTCTTACGAGGAAAGGCTGAGGGACTTGAGGCTGTTTTCATTAGAGAGAAGAAGGTTGAGAGGTGACTTAATTGAAACATATAAAATAATCAGAGGGTTAGATAGGGTGGATAGGGAGAGCCTTTTTCCTAGGATGGTGACGGCGAGCACGAGGGGGCATAGCTTTAAATTGAGGGGTGAAAGATATAGGACAGATGTCAGAGGTAGTTTCTTTACTCTGATAGTAGTAAGGGAATGGAACGCTTTTCCTGCAATGGTAGTAAATTCGCCAACTTTACGTACGTTTAAGCCGTCATTGGATAAGCACATGGACGTACATGGAATAGTGTAGGTTAGATGGGCTTGAGATTGGTATGACAGGTCAACACAACATCGAGGGCTGAAGGGCCTGTACTGTGCTGTAATGTTCTCTGTTCTATGAGCGAATCCCCGATTCCCCCCTCTCCTGACAGGAGCAAATCCCCCATTCTCCCCTCTCCCCACAGTAGTGAATCCCCCATTCTCCCCTGTCTCTGCAGGAGTGAATCCCCAATCTTCCCTCTCCCCGCAGGAACTAGTCCCCCATTCTTGCCTCTACTCACAGGAGCGAATCCCCTGTTCTCCCCTCTCCCTGGGGGAGTGAATCCCCCCATCCTCCCCACTCCCGGCAGGAGCGAATCCCCCATTCCCCCCTCTTCCCGCAGGAACTAGTGCCCCATAATCCCCTCTCGTCACAGGAGCTAATCCCCTATTCTCCCCCTGCCCTGCAGGAGTGAATCCCCCATTCATCCCCATCCTCACAGGAGCAAATCCCCCATTTTCCTTTCTCCCTGCAGGAACGAGTCCCCCATTCTCCTGTCTCCCCAAAGTAGTGAATCCCCCATTCTCCCCTCTCTCTGCAGGAGTGAATCCCCCCATTCTCCCCTCTTCTCGTAGGAGAGAATCCCCCATTCTCCCCACTCCCCACAGCCGCGAATCCCCCATTCTCCCCTCTCCTCACAGCAGCAAATCCCCCATTCTCCCGTCTCCTCGCAGGAGTGAATCCCCCATTCTCCCCTCACCCCGCAGGAGTGAATACCCCATTCACCCCTCTCCCCACAGGAGCGAATCCCCCATTCTCCCCTCTCCTCACAGGAGTGAATCCCCAATTCTCCCCTCTCCTCACAGGAGCAAATCCCGTATTCTCCCCTATCCCTGCAGGAACTAGTCCTCCATTCTTCCCTCTCCCTGCAGGAGTGAATCCCCCATTCTCCCCTCTCCTTGCAGGAACTAGTCCCCCATTCTCCCCTCTCCTCACAGGAGTGAATCCCCCATTCTCCCCTCTCTCGCAGGAGCGAATCCCCTATTCTCCCCTCTCCTCACAGGAGCGAATCCCCTATTCTGCCCTCTCCCTGCAGGAACTGGTCCCCCCTTCTCCCCTCTCCTCACAGGAGCGAATTCCCCTATTCTCCCCTCTCCCTGCAGGAGTGAATCCCCCCATTCTCCCCTCTCCTCGTAGGAGTGAATCCCCCATTCTCCCCTCTCCTCACAGGAACTAGTCGCCCATTGTCCCCTCTCCTCACAGTAGCGAATCCCCTGTTCTCCACTCTCCCTGCAGGAGTGAATCCCCCATTCTCCCCTCACCCCGCAGGAGTGAATACCCCATTCACCCCTCTCCCCACAGGAGCGAATCCCCCATTCTCCTCTCTCCTCACAGGAGTGAATCCCCAATTCTCCCCTCTCCTCACAGGAGCAAATCCCGTATTCTCCCCTATCCCTGCAGGAACTAGTCCCCCATTCTTCCCTCTCCCTGCAGGAGTGAATCCCCCATTCTCCCCTCTCCTTGCAGGAACTAGTCCCCCATTCTCCCCTCTCCTCACAGGAGTGAATCCCCCATTCTCCCCTCTCTCGCAGGAGCGAATCCCCTATTCTCCCCTCTCCTCACAGGAGTGAATCCCCCATTCTCCCCTCTCTCGCAGGAGCGAATCCCCTATTCTCCCCTCTCCTCACAGGAGCGAATCCCCTATTCTGCCCTCTCCCTGCAGGAACTGGTCCCCCCTTCTCCCCTCTCCTCACAGGAGCGAATTCCCCTATTCTCCCCTCTCCCTGCAGGAGTGAATCCCCCATTCTCCCCTCACCTCACAGCAGCAAATCCCCCATTCTCCCCTCTCCCTGCAGGAACTATTCCCCCATTCTCCCCTCTCCTCACAGCAGCAAATCCCCCATTCTCCCCTCTCCCTGCAGGAGCGAATCCCCCATTCTTCCCTCTCCCCAGAGGAGCGAATCCTCCATTCTCCCCTCTCCCCTTAGGAATGAATCGCCCATTCTCCCCTCTCCTCACAGTAGCGAATCCCCTATTCTCCCCTCTCCTCGCAGGAGCGAATCCCCTGTTCTCCACTCTCCCTGCATGAGTGAATCCCCCATTCTCCCCTCTCCTCACAGGAGCGAATCCCTCATTCTCCCCTCTCCCTGCAGGAGTGAATCCCCTATTCTCCCCCGGCCCTGCAGGACCAAAATCCCCCATTCTCCCCTCACCCCGCAGGAACTAGTCCCCAAGTCTCGCCTCTCCCCGCAGGAGTGAATCCCCCATTCTCCCCTCTCCCTGCAGGAGTGAATCCCCAATCTTCCCTCTCCCCGCAGGAACTAGTCCCCCATTCTCGCCTCTCCTCGCAGGATCGAATCCCCTGTTCTCCCCTCTCCCTGAGGAGTGAATCCACAATTCTCCCTCGGCCCTGCAGGACCGAAATCCCCCATTCTCCCCTCTCCCCGCAGGAGCGAATACCCCATTCTCCCCTCTCCTCCCGGAAGTGAATCCCACATTCTCCCCTCTCCTGACAGGAGTGAATCTCCCATCCTCCCCTCTCCTCACAGGAGCGAATCCCTTATTCTCCCCCTGCCCTGCAGGAGTGAATCCCCAATTCTCCCTTCTCCTGACAGGAGCAAAACCCCATTCTCCCCTCACCCCACAGTAGTGAATCCCCCATTCTCCCCTCTCCCTGCAGGAGTGAATCCCCATTCTCCCCTCTCCTCACAGGAACTAGTCCCCCATTCTCCCCTCTCCTCACAGGAGCAAATCTGCTGTTCTATACTCTCCCTGCAGGAGTTAATCCCCCATCCTCCCCTCTCCCTGCAGGAGCAAATCCACCATTCTCCACTCTCCCCACAGGAACTAGTCCCCCATTCTCCCCTCTCCTCACAGGAGTAAATCCCCCATTCTCCCTTCTCCCCACAGAAGTGAATCGCCCATTCTCCCCTCTCCCCACAGGAGTGAATCCCCCATTCTCCCCTCTCCCTGCAGGAGCGAACACCCATTCTCCCCTCTCCCCACAGGAGCAAATCGCCCATTCTCCCTTCTCCTCGCAGGAACTAGTCACCCATTCTCCCCTCTCCCCACAGGAGTGAATCCCCCATTCTCCCCTCTCCCTGCAGGAGCGAACACCCATTCTCCCCTCTCCCCACAGGAGCAAATCGCCCATTCTCCCTTCTCCTCGCAGGAACTAGTCACCCATTCTCCCCTCTCCCCACAGGAGTGAATCCCCCATTCTCCCCTCTCCCTGCAGGAGCGAACACCCATTCTCCCCTCTTCCCACAGGAGTGAATCCCCCGTTCTCCCCTCTCCCTGCAGGAGCGAATCCCCCATTCTCCCCTCTTCTGGCAGGAACTAGTCCCCCATTCTCCCCTCTCCTCACAGGTGTGAATCCCCCATTCACCCGTCACCCTGCAGGAGTGAATCGCCCATTCTCCCCTGTCCCCACAGGAGTGAATCCCCGATTCTCCCCTCTCCCCTCAGGAACTAATCCCCCATTCTCCGCTCTCCTAATTGGAGTGAATCCCCCCATTCTCCCCTCTCCTCACATGAGTGAATCCACTAATCTCCCTTCTCCCCACAGGAGCGAATCCCCCATTCTCCTCTCTCCTCACAGGAGCGAATCCCCTGTTCTCCCCTTTCCCTGCAGGAGTGAATCCCCCGTTCTCCCCTCGCCTCACAGGAGCGAATCCCCCATTCTCCCCTCTCCTCACAGGAGCGAATCCCCCATTCTCCCCTCTCCTCACAGGAGCAAATACCCCATTTTCCCTTCTCTCTGCAGGAACTAGTCCCCCATTCTCCCGTCTCCCCACAGGAGTGAATCCCCCGTTCTCCCCTCTCTCTGCAGGACTGAATCCACCATTCTCCCCTCTCCTCATAGGAGTGAATCCCCCATTCTCCCCACTCCCCACAGCAGCGAATACCCCATTCTCCCCTCTCCTCACAGCAGCAAATCCCCCATTCTCCCCTCTCCTCACAGGAGTGAATCCCCCATTCTCCCCTCACCCCGCAGGAGTGAATCTCCCATTCTCCCCTCTCCCCGCAGGAACTCGTCCCCCATTCTCCCCTCTCCTCACAGGAGTGAATCCCCAATTCTCCCCTCTCCTCACAGGAGTGAATCCCGTATTCTCCCCTATCCCTGCAGGAACTAGTCCCCCATTCTTCCCTCTCCCTGCAGGAGTGAATCCCCCATTCTCCCCTCTCCTTGCAGGAACTAGTCCCCCATTCTCCCCTCTCCTCACAGGAGCGAATCCCCTATTCTCCCCTCTCCTCGCAGGAGTGAATTCCCCCATTCTCCCCTCTCCCCACAGGAGCGAATCCCCCATTCTCCCCTCTCCTCGCAGGAGTGAATCCCCCATTCTCCCCTCTCCTCAGAGGAGTGAATCCCCCATTCTCCCCTCTCCTCAGAGGAGTGAATCCCCCATTCTCCCCTCTCCTCACAGCAGCAAATCCCCCATTCTCCCCTCTCCTCACAGGAGTGAATCCCCCATTCTCCCCTCACCCCGCAGGTGTGAATCTCCCATTCTCCCCTCTCCCCGCAGGAACTCGTCCCCCATTCTCGCCTCTCCTCACAGGAGCGAATCCCCCATTCTCCCCTCTCCTCAGAGGAGTGAATCCCCCATTCTCCCCTCTCCCTGCAGGAGTGAATCCCCCATTCTCCCCACTCCCCACAGGAATGAATCCCCCATTCTCCCCTCTCCCCACAGGAGCGAATCCCCCATTCTCCCCTCTCCTCGCAGGAGTGAATCCCCCATTCTCCCCTCTCCCTGCAGGAGTGAATCCCCCATTCTCCCCTCTCCCTGCAGGAGTGAATCCCCCATTCTCCCCACTCCCCACAGGAATGAATCCCCCATTCTCCCCTCTCCCCGCAGGGGTGAATCCCCCATTCTCCCCACTCCCCAGAGGAATGAATCCCCCATTCTCCCCTCTCCTCGCAGGAGTGAATCCCCCATTCTCCCCTCTCCTCGCAGGCGGCCGCACTTGGAGTATTGTGTACAGTTCTGGTCACCGCATTATAAGAAAGATGTGGAAGCTTTGGGAAGGGTGCAGAGGAGATTTACTGGGATGTTGCCTGGTATGGAGGGAAGGTCTTACGAGGAAAGGCTGAGGGACTTGAGGCTGTTTTCATTAGAGAGAAGAAGGTTGAGAGGTGACTTAATTGAAACATATAAAATAATCAGAGGGTTAGATAGGGTGGATAGGGAGAGCCTTTTTCCTAGGATGGTGACGGCGAGCACGAGGGGGCATAGCTTTAAATTGAGGGGTGAAAGATATAGGACAGATGTCAGAGGTAGTTTCTTTACTCTGATAGTAGTAAGGGAATGGAACGCTTTTCCTGCAATGGTAGTAAATTCGCCAACTTTACGTACGTTTAAGCCGTCATTGGATAAGCACATGGACGTACATGGAATAGTGTAGGTTAGATGGGCTTGAGATTGGTATGACAGGTCAACACAACATCGAGGGCTGAAGGGCCTGTACTGTGCTGTAATGTTCTCTGTTCTATGAGCGAATCCCCGATTCCCCCCTCTCCTGACAGGAGCAAATCCCCCATTCTCCCCTCTCCCCACAGTAGTGAATCCCCCATTCTCCCCTGTCTCTGCAGGAGTGAATCCCCAATCTTCCCTCTCCCCGCAGGAACTAGTCCCCCATTCTTGCCTCTACTCACAGGAGCGAATCCCCTGTTCTCCCCTCTCCCTGGGGGAGTGAATCCCCCCATCCTCCCCACTCCCGGCAGGAGCGAATCCCCCATTCCCCCCTCTTCCCGCAGGAACTAGTGCCCCATAATCCCCTCTCGTCACAGGAGCTAATCCCCTATTCTCCCCCTGCCCTGCAGGAGTGAATCCCCCATTCATCCCCATCCTCACAGGAGCAAATCCCCCATTTTCCTTTCTCCCTGCAGGAACGAGTCCCCCATTCTCCTGTCTCCCCAAAGTAGTGAATCCCCCATTCTCCCCTCTCTCTGCAGGAGTGAATCCCCCCATTCTCCCCTCTTCTCGTAGGAGAGAATCCCCCATTCTCCCCACTCCCCACAGCCGCGAATCCCCCATTCTCCCCTCTCCTCACAGCAGCAAATCCCCCATTCTCCCGTCTCCTCGCAGGAGTGAATCCCCCATTCTCCCCTCACCCCGCAGGAGTGAATACCCCATTCACCCCTCTCCCCACAGGAGCGAATCCCCCATTCTCCCCTCTCCTCACAGGAGTGAATCCCCAATTCTCCCCTCTCCTCACAGGAGCAAATCCCGTATTCTCCCCTATCCCTGCAGGAACTAGTCCTCCATTCTTCCCTCTCCCTGCAGGAGTGAATCCCCCATTCTCCCCTCTCCTTGCAGGAACTAGTCCCCCATTCTCCCCTCTCCTCACAGGAGTGAATCCCCCATTCTCCCCTCTCTCGCAGGAGCGAATCCCCTATTCTCCCCTCTCCTCACAGGAGCGAATCCCCTATTCTGCCCTCTCCCTGCAGGAACTGGTCCCCCCTTCTCCCCTCTCCTCACAGGAGCGAATTCCCCTATTCTCCCCTCTCCCTGCAGGAGTGAATCCCCCCATTCTCCCCTCTCCTCGTAGGAGTGAATCCCCCATTCTCCCCTCTCCTCACAGGAACTAGTCGCCCATTGTCCCCTCTCCTCACAGTAGCGAATCCCCTGTTCTCCACTCTCCCTGCAGGAGTGAATCCCCCATTCTCCCCTCACCCCGCAGGAGTGAATACCCCATTCACCCCTCTCCCCACAGGAGCGAATCCCCCATTCTCCTCTCTCCTCACAGGAGTGAATCCCCAATTCTCCCCTCTCCTCACAGGAGCAAATCCCGTATTCTCCCCTATCCCTGCAGGAACTAGTCCCCCATTCTTCCCTCTCCCTGCAGGAGTGAATCCCCCATTCTCCCCTCTCCTTGCAGGAACTAGTCCCCCATTCTCCCCTCTCCTCACAGGAGTGAATCCCCCATTCTCCCCTCTCTCGCAGGAGCGAATCCCCTATTCTCCCCTCTCCTCACAGGAGTGAATCCCCCATTCTCCCCTCTCTCGCAGGAGCGAATCCCCTATTCTCCCCTCTCCTCACAGGAGCGAATCCCCTATTCTGCCCTCTCCCTGCAGGAACTGGTCCCCCCTTCTCCCCTCTCCTCACAGGAGCGAATTCCCCTATTCTCCCCTCTCCCTGCAGGAGTGAATCCCCCATTCTCCCCTCACCTCACAGCAGCAAATCCCCCATTCTCCCCTCTCCCTGCAGGAACTATTCCCCCATTCTCCCCTCTCCTCACAGCAGCAAATCCCCCATTCTCCCCTCTCCCTGCAGGAGCGAATCCCCCATTCTTCCCTCTCCCCAGAGGAGCGAATCCTCCATTCTCCCCTCTCCCCTTAGGAATGAATCGCCCATTCTCCCCTCTCCTCACAGTAGCGAATCCCCTATTCTCCCCTCTCCTCGCAGGAGCGAATCCCCTGTTCTCCACTCTCCCTGCATGAGTGAATCCCCCATTCTCCCCTCTCCTCACAGGAGCGAATCCCTCATTCTCCCCTCTCCCTGCAGGAGTGAATCCCCTATTCTCCCCCGGCCCTGCAGGACCAAAATCCCCCATTCTCCCCTCACCCCGCAGGAACTAGTCCCCAAGTCTCGCCTCTCCCCGCAGGAGTGAATCCCCCCATTCTTACCTCTCCTCACAGGAGTTAATCCCCCATTCTCCCATCTCCCCACAGGAGTGAATCCCCCATTCTCCCCTCTCCCTGCAGGATTGAATCCCCCATTCTCCCCTCTCCTCATAGGTGTGAATCCCCCATTCTCCCATCTCCCCACAGGAGTGAATCCCCCATTCTCCCCTCTCCCTGCAGGACTGAATCCCCCATTCTCCCCTCTCCTCATAGGTGTGAATCCCCCATTCTCCCATCTCCCCACAGGAGTGAATCCCCCATTCTCCCCACTCCCCACAGCAGCGAATCCCCCATTCTCCCCACTCCCCACAGCAGCGAATCCCCCATTCTCCCCTCTCCTCACAGGAGCGAATCCCCCATTCTCCCCTCTCCTCACAGGAACTAGTCGCCCATTGTCCCCTCTCCTCACAGTAGCGAATCCCCTGTTCTCCACTCTCCCTGCAGGAGTGAATCCCCCATTCTCCCCTCTCCCTGCAGGAGCGAATCCCCCATCCTCCCCGCTCCCTGGGGACTGAATCCCCCATTCTCCCCTCTCCCCACAGGAACTAGTCCCCCATTCTCCCCTCTCCCTGCAGGAGCAAGTTCCCCATTCTCTCTGGACCCCATGTGACCCAGTCTCCCCATGGGAGCGAGTCACTGTTCTCCTCTTTCCCCATGGGAAAATGTTTGTCCCGAAATACTTAGTAACTGACTTATTTTGATACCCCTTTCCCCTCCCCAAACCTACTTCCAGTCAGAGGGATACAGAGACAGCAACCGTGCGCGGCACTCCGAGCGTGCCTCTGACCGAGGGATAGCGAGACGGGAACCTCGTGCGACGCTCCGAGCGTGCGTCTGACCGAGGGACAGTGAGACAGGAACCTTGTGCGACGCTCCGAGCGTGCGTCTGACCGAGGGATAGGGAGACGGGAACTGCGTGCGGCGCTCCGAGCGTGGGTCTGACCGAGGGATAGGGAGATGGGAACCGTGCGTGGCGCTCCGAGCGTGGGTCTGACCGAGGGATAGGGAGATGGGAACCGTGTACAGTGCTCTGAGCGTGGATCAGAAGAGTCAGAAAAAGCGGGAGGGATTCTTGAGGAGCCACACGAATGGAAAGGAATCACTCACTCTATGCAAATGTAAAGTACAACTGTGAGCTGCAGTATCACCCCCAAACCGTTCGGCCCCTCTTTGTTACTGACCAATAGCGAAAGCCACTCACTCTGTGAGCCCAATGATGACTGACATCAAAACGACAAACTACCTGTATCCTACTGTTTACTAAGTGCCACTCAAACTGCCCCAGGCCCATGCCTGCCGCTATTACAATTCTCACCCATGTGTTTGAGTCTCTCCAAGGCCTCTTCCCCCACCCACGCCATTCTGTCTCAACTGCCCTGTGACATAGACACATGGAAAGTAAGAGACGAAGGCCGCTCAGCCCCTTGAGCCTGCCCCGCTAAAGCTGCTTACCCTCCTGGTGATGTCCAAGAATTCAGCCACCACAGAGAGAGGGGCAGGTTTGATAGGACATTCTGCTAAATGATTGATCAGAAGCTGAGTGCTCTCCTGGCTGGCCTCAGCAGCTGATGAGCTGTTATGTCAGTCATGCAGGGAACAATCGAGGGGGTGACATCAGAAGAGCGAAGATACAGTGGGGGGGGTGGGCGGCAGGGGGAAGCGTCAGCCTTTCTGAGGTCAGGAAGTGCACCTACACAAGGCTGGGAGCCACCACAAACACGAGCCTGTCAGAGCCGACCCACAGAAAAACGATGGTATCTGCTACACGCCAATGAGCAAATGATTTGCCCGCACAGGAAGGGATCCGGCATCTTGCAACAGGAGCAGGGCAGCGCTGAGGGAGGAGGAGGATGGGGGCAAAAGGGGAGGTGAGAGTGAAGGAAGAGCGGGGGAAGACCGGGCAGCAGACAAAGCGTGAGAGGCAGGGAAGGCAGGACCCATCAGCGAAGGAAGCGGTCCACGGGGTAGGCTGGATAGGGCGTAGGAAGGAGAGCCATCGGCCACGGACCGATGACGTGAAGCAGGCGTTCCAGCAGCTGGGGGAGCGCAGGAGAAACAGGGACGGGGGCAAGAAGACGCAGGGCAACACAGTGGCAGAGATGGCGAAGATCATCGACGATGTGGAGAAGATTGACCAGACCCTGGACCGCATGGCGAAGAGGGTGAGTGAGCTGCAGAGGGAGGAGAGCGCCAAGGTAGCTGAGAGGCAGCAGCGCCAGCACGAGGGGGCCAAGGAGCCCAAGAGGAAGTCCATCCTCAAGCATGAGGCCCAGGTCAAGAGCATCCCTCCAGCGCCCGCCAAGGAGAAGAAGCAGGAGGAGACAGGGGAGGGCGCACCACAGGAGCAGGTGGAAACAGTGGTGAGCATCGTGGTGGAGGCCGTGCACAAGGTGGTGGATGAGGTGATGCACAATGTCATTGAGAAGATGGTGACCGATGAGAAAATGATGATGCAGGATGACCACATGGCGGCCGACGTGGTGGAGAAGCTGGGCCAGATGATGAAAGGAGATGGGGCCAAACCACGGGCCAGGCCAACAGTGAGGGAAAGGCTGCTGCAGGCCGAAAAGGAGGAGGAGCAGAAGATGGAGCGGGTGGCCAGCCTGACGGGGCCCAGATTGACCAGCTTTGTGGAGCCTCATTCAACAGGCAGCAAGGGGGCCGAACTGACTGGATACAGGAATGGTAAAGTCACCAACCATCAGGGAGATGAGGTCACCAGTTTCCACGGAGATGAGGTCACCAGTTTCCTGGGAGATGACGTGACCAGTTTCCACGGAGATGACGTGACCAGTTTCCTGGGAGATGACGTGACCAGCTCCCACGGAGATGACGTGACCAGCTTCCACGGAGATGACGTGACCAGCTTCCACGGAGATGACGTGACCAGCTTCCACGGAGATGACGTGACCAGTTTCCACAGAGATGACATGACTAGTTCCCTGGGAGATGATGTGTCCAGTTTCCATGGAGATGAACCAACCAGCATCCAGGGAGATGAGGTGACCAGTCTCCATGAAGGTGAGGTGACCAGCCTCCAGGGAGATGAGGTGACCAGCCTCCAGGGAGATGAGGTGACCAGCCTCCAGGGAGATGAGGTGACCAGCCTCCAGGGAGATGAGGTGACCAGCCTCCAGGGAGATGAGGTGACCAGCCTCCAGGGAGCAGCACTAATTATCCTCCAGCCAGATGAAGAAACGGAGCTGGAGGGAACTGCATTGATTGTCCTCCAGGGTGATGAAGTGACCGAGTCAGGGGTTGATGAAGTAATCAGCCATCACTTGCCTGAAACAACAGAAGAGGCTGTGAGGACACCAGAAGAGGAAATTCCTAAAGACTCAGTGGGAGATGCCAAGGAGGTATGGGATAGTCAGAGAAATCAAAGCCAGAAGAAAACAAGGCCACTGTAAAAGAAATGTGGGTCTGGGACAAGGAATGTTTTTTTTAAAAAAGGCTTATTGCACAGATTATTCAAAATAAAGTGGATGAATTCATCAGGCAGATTGATACAGTTGGGATTAGAGAGACATGGCTGCAAGGTGACCAGGGATGGGAACTGTATGTACAAGGGTATTCAGGAAGGACAGACAAAAAGGAAAAGGTGTTGGAGTTACACTACTGGTTCAATGGGATAGAAACACACCGTAGAGCAAAGATATCAGCTCAGACCATGTTGAATCTGCTGGGGTGGAATAGAGAAATACTAAGAGGCAAAAGGATACTAGTTTGGTTTCAAGTATCCTGGACATTGGGTTTCATCTAAGAAAAATTAACAAATTCACAGCTAACCTTGGAGAAACTTGTGTTGGGGAGGTCACGGTAGGGGAGCAGCTAAGTGGCTAGTTTTTAAGTGTAGCCTTACTGTCTTTTTTGTAAGTGAGTAGAGTGGGTTCTTTTTGATTATATGTTTTTATTGAGATCTATCTCTTGATTAAACTTTAAAAATATAAACATAGTTACGAAGTTAGCCTGGAACAGTGTTTTTAGAGCAGTAAAACTGCTATTTTCTGGGTCTATAGATGGTTAAGGTGCAAAAACAGCCTTTGGTAGAGCGATGTGCTCTTCCTGTCAGATGTGGGAGAATAGGGAGAGTTTCCTATGTTACTGACGGTTATGTCTGCAGGAAGGGTGTGTGGCTACAAATCCAATGAGATCAGTTGCAATGGCAGTTAGAGGCAATGAGGAATTTGCAGGAGCTAGGGGCTGCGATGATTGGCAGAAGCAGGGAGATAAACCCAAGATACAATCAGGTGGATGGGTTACTTCCAGGAAAGGTAGGAGGGGGAGGCGGGTAATACAGGAGCCTCCCTTGGCTGTCCCCATCTCAAATAAGTGTGCTGTTTTGGAAAATATAGGAGGTGAGGGACTCTGAGGGGAATGTAGCACTGACAGCCAGGTTTCTGGTTCAAGACAAGGTTGCAAGTGATCAATTGCGATAGGGGACACTCTAGTTAGAAGAGCAGACAAACCTCCTGAGGACAGAGATCAGCCTGAAGCTGGTACCATTAGGAAAAGGAGTAAGTCAAGCAGCTAGGAACAAAGCAGAGAATGAGGAAGGACTGACAAATTAAACTTATTTCGATGCAAGAGGCCGAACAGATAAGGCAGATGAACTTGGGATGTAGCTGAGAGCATGGGACTGAGATATCATAGCAGTTACAGAGACATGGCTCAGAGATGGTCCAATGAAGTTATTTGGTTGGAACTGAGAAATAAGGAAGGGATATGATGGAGGTGGAGGTGCTGGTGATGTTGCTGGAGGGGCTGGTGCAGGTCGTGGTGGAGGTGCTGGTGGGGGGGGGTGTAGCAGACAGCAAAGATGGTTACCTCAGAGTACAGTGGGACCTTGATCGGGGGCGGGGGGGGGGGGGCAGGTGGAGTTTAATTTAGGTAAATGTGAGGTAAGGCAAATCAGGGCAGAACTTGTACACTTCATGGGAAGGTCTTGGTGAAGCACGGTGGCTCCGTGGTTAGCACCGCAGCCTCACAGCACCAGGGACCCGGGTTCGATTCCAGCCTCAGGCGACTGTCTGTGTGGGGTTTGCACATTTTCCTCGTGTCTGTGTGGATTTCCTCCAGGTGCTCCGGTTTCCCAGTAGTGCCCAGGGATGTGCAGGCTAGGAGGACCAGCCATGCTAAATTGCCCGTGGTGTTCAAGGGTGTGTGGGTTATAGGGGAATGGGTCTGGGTGGGATGTTGCAAGGGGCAGGGTGGACTTGTTGGGCCGAAGGGCCTGTTTCCACACTGTAGAGAATCTCATCTAGTCCTGGGGAGTGTTGCTGAACAAAGGGCCTTGCAGTGCAGGCTCATAGTTCCTTGAAAATGGAGCCACAGGTAGATAGGGCAGTGAGGGAGGGGTTTTGTACGCTCGCCTTTATTGGTCAGTGCATTGAGCATAGGAATTGGGAGGGTCATGTTGCGGCTGTACAGGACATTGATTAGACCACTTTTGGAATACTGTGTTCAACTCCAGTCTCCCAGCTGTAGGAAAGATGCTGTGAATCTTGAAAGGGTTCAAAAAAGATTTACAACGATGACGGAGATAGCAAGAACAGCAGATGCTAGAGTCAGAGACAACATAGTGTGGAGCTGGGGTAACACAGCAGGTTTCGGGTCAGGACACTTTTTCAGAAGGGGGGGCGAAGGAAGGGAGCTGAGAAATAAATAGAGAGGAGGACGGGGCTGGGAAAGGTAGGTGGGGTGGCGATAGGTTGGATGCAGGTAGGGAATGGTGGGGATTGTTCAGATAGAAGGTTTGTCCTGGGATGGGGAGATTTTGAAACTAGTGAAATCCACGTTTAGGCTGCAGGTGTTGTCATTGTGACACTGGAGGAGGCCCAGTACGGACATGGCACCCAGGGAGTGGTGGTGGCGGGGTGGAGTTGAAATGGCTCGTGACCAGAAGGTGTTGTCGTTTGTCACATCCAAATGCTCTACAAAACAGTCCCCGAGTCTACACTTGGTCTGACTGATGTAGAGGAGGCCACGTTGCAAGCAGCAGATAGAGTAGACCAGGTTGGAGGATGTGCAGGTGAACGCCCTGTTTGATACAAAAAGGTTGGCTTTGGGCCTTGAGGTGAAGGGGGTGGTGGGTGGGGGTAAGGTGTAGCACTTCCTGTGTCTGCAGGGAAAGGTGCCAGGGCTACTGGGGAGTGTGGAACAGATGAGGGAGTTGTGGCAAGAGCTGTCCCTACAAAAGGCAGAGATGGTTGGGGAGGGAGATAGACCTTTGGTCTTGAGGTTGGATTGTAGGTGGTGTAAGTGGCAGAGAATGATGTGTTGGATGCGGAAGGTTGATGGGGTGATATGTCAAGACAAGGGGGGATTCTGTCTTTATTTTTTTTGGGGGGAAGGGGTTTCAGGGCAGGATTGTGAGAAATACAAGAGATGTGGTTGAGGGCATTCTTGATCATCGGAGAGTGGGGAAATTGCAGTCCTTGAAAAAGGGAGGACATCTGGGATGCCTGGGAGGGGAACGCTCCCTCTTGGAGCTGATGCAGTGGAATTGGGAGCAAGGGATCACACTCTTGCAGGAAGGTGGGCGAGAGGAGGTATAGTCCAGGTAGCTGTGGGAGTCAGCTTGAAATAGATGCTGAGGTGGTCACTAGAGATGGAGGCAGAGAGGGAGGTATCAGGTGTCCGGGTGAATTTGAGGTTGGGGTGGATGCTGTTAGTAAAGTTGATGAACTGTTCAAACTCCTGGTGGGAGCACCAGGCAGTGCCTGTACAGTCATTCATGTAGCAGAGGAAGAGGTTGGGGCATAGTGCCAATATAACAGCAGAAAAGGGACTGTTCTACGTATCCTGCAAAGAGGCAGGCATAGCCTGGTCCTGTACGTGTGTCCGTGGCACTGCCTTAGTTTGACATATGAAAACAGACTGCATCGGTTAAGATTATATTCCTAGGAGAGGGGGAATCTTGCAGAAACCTATTAAATTTTAACAGGACTAGACAGTGTAAACACAGGAAGGAGGTTCACGATGACAGGGGAGTCCAGAACCAGTGGCTCATAGTCTAAGGATATAGGGTAAACCTTCTGGAACTGAACTGAGGAGAAACGTCTTCACCCAGAGAGTGGGGAACCTGTGGAATTCTCTGCCACAGAAAAATGGTTGAAGCCAAAAACGCTGAATATGTTCAATTAAGAAGTAGATATAACCCTTGTACCTAAAGGCTTGAGGGGCTGAATGGCCTACTCCTGCTCTAATCTCCTCTCTTTCTGCATTTGTAGGGGACACCGAAAGACCGTCGGAAACAGT